>NC_042992.1:11595412-11895412 GCF_901001165.1 Salmo trutta
TACAGTGTAGATAAAAGTTAAAATAAAGAAAAAACCCTTGAATGAGTTGGTGAGTCCAAACTTTTGACTGGCACTGTATTTCCAGACTCATTGCTGAGGAGAAACTAATGTCCGTGGGCGGAGCATTGAGTTTGGGTAGCCAGGCAACCACCCCTACACGTGTTGCATGCTATGAGCTCTCATCCCATCCCCCCTCCCTTCTTCATTTCCATCCTACCTACAGTATTCACATGAATATATCGTTTTGAATGCATAGCTTGTCCCCCATTTCTATAGGATCTACAATATATACACACTGGACAAAAATATAAATTCAAGATGCAACAATTTCAAAGATCATGCAACACGACACATCTCCTTCACATAGAGTTGATCAAGCTGTTGATTGTGGCCTGTGGAATGTTGTCCCACTCCTCTTCAATGGCTGTTCGAAGTTGCTGGATATCAGAACACGCTGTCATACTCGTCGATCCAGAGCACCCCCAAACATGCTCAATGGGTAACATGTCTGGTGAGTATGCAGGCCATGGAAGAACTGGTACATTTTCAGCTTATCGGAATTGTGTACAGATACTTGTGACATGGGGCCGTGCATTATTATGCTGAAACAGCAGATGAATAGCACGACAATGGGCCCCAGGATCTCTTCACGGTATCTCTGTGCATTCAAACTGCCATCAATAAAATGCAATTACGTTAGTTGTCTGTAACTTATGCCTGCCCAATCCATGACCCCACCGCCACCATGGGGCACTCTGTTCACAACGTTCACATCAGCAAACCTCTCACCCCACACAACGCCATACATCCTGTCTGCCATTTTCCCGGTACAGTTGAAACCGTTTCTGACAGTTTGTGCAGAAGTTCTTTGGTTCTGCAAACCCACAATTTCATCAGCTGTCTGGGTGGCTGGTCTCAGACGATCCCGCAAATCAGTAAGCCGGATGTGGAGGTCCTGGGCTGGCGTGGGTACATGTGGTCTGCGGTTTTGAGTCCAGTTGGACGTACTGCCAAATTGTCTCAAATTATGTTGGAGGCGGCTTATAGTAAAGAAATTAACATTCAATTATCTGTCAACAGCTCTGGTGGTCATTCAAGCAGTCAATTGCACGCTCCCTTAAAACTTGAGACGTCTGTGGCATTGTGTTGTGTGACAAACTGCACATTTTAGAGTGGCCTTTTATTGTCCCCAGCACAAGATGCACCTGTGTAATGATCATGCTGTTTAATCAGTATCTTGATATGCCACACCTGTTAGGTGGATGGATTATATTGGCAAAGAACAGGGACATACAACATAACAGGGATGTAAACAAATTTGTGCACAAAATATGAGAGAAATAATATTTGGGGGAAATTTCTGGGATCTTTTAATTAAGCTCAAGAAACATAGGACCAACACCTAGTCGCTCTGGATAAGAGCGTCTGCTAAATGACTAAAATGTAAATGTAAATGTTGCGTTTATATTTTTATTCAGTGTAAATAGGCCTTCATCAGATGGCCAATAAAATATATACATACACCATGCTTTGCAGATGGTAGACACCTTCACTCCTTTCACATGTTGCATGACCACGGATACTTCCCTCCTTCCTTCCTTCCCTCCTTCCCTCTATAGTTCCTCCTCTGCTCCCCACACTAGAGTAAATCTTAGAATTCAGCTCATGTTCTTCCCTCTGACATGCTTTTCTGAGAGAGAAGGGATGAGAGAGAAAGCATAAAATACCAACATTAGATTTAAACCATTTTATTTGGATATATTTTGATGATTGTTAGCTAAACCAGGAGGACCAGGTGGGTTTCCTGACCATGTGACCAGGTCAGGAACAACTTTGGGTACTTGTTATACATATTTTAAATGGACAGTGTTCCTCATTTATTTTTAAGACTTCATGACTACAGTATCTAGGATACAAGGGAAGAACATAATACAGTATATCCACTAGATAATAACTTGTTAGTTGTTTCTCTATCTCTCTACCTCTCTCTCTCTCTTTTCTCTATCTCTCTCTTTCCACCTCTCTCTCCTATTCTCTCTCACTCTCTGTCTCTCTCTCTCACTCTCTGTCTCTCTATCTCTCTGTGGTGATATAATGTGGTGTAGACGGTGATTGATATTTTATGCAAGGGTAAACATTACCTCCATCATTTTGTAAGTGTTTCGTTTGCCAGCACTGTCAAAGGACTTCAGTCAGGCATGCAGCGTGAGGATGGATGGCACAACAAAGATGCATTGTTTATGGGATAGGTGGCTGCAGTTACAAAATTCATGCATCCGCAAGTCACACTATGAACAAACGCAAAGTACACAGCATTCTTCTTCCATTCGCTTCACTTGTTTCCTCCTTGAGTTGAGCATGGGTTCTCTTCCACCTGAGGTAACCTGAACATACAGTGCCGTGAAAAAGTACTTGCCCACTTTCTGATTTTCTAAATTTTTGCATATTTTTGATACTGAAAGTTAGCAGATCTTCAACCAATACCTAATATTAGATATATTAGTTTTCAACCAATACTTAATATTAGTTTATAAATAACAAAAATAAAATTATACGTATTTTATTTATTTAATTAACACAGTTATGAAACACCCAATTCCCCTGTGTGAAAAAGTAATTACCCCCTTACACTCAATAACTTGTTGTGCCACCTTCAGCTGCAATGACTGCAACCAAAAGCTTCCTGTAGTTGTTGATCAGTCTCTCACATTGCTGTGGAGGAATTTTGGCCTACTCTTGCATGCAGAACTGCTTTAACTCAGCGACATTTCTGGGTTTTCAGAATGAACTGCTCGTTTCAAGTCCTGCCACAACATCTCAATTCGGATTCGGTCTGGACTTTGACCAGGCCTTTCCAAAAATTCAAATTTGTTGCTTTTTAAAACCTGTTCAGTCCTATACAAAATCCTATTTTCCCTAACTACCAACCCTAGACCTAAACCTAACCCAAATCCTCACCCTAACCCTAACCTTAGCCCTTACTCTAACCTTAACCCAAAAACCTTAATCCTAACCCTTAACCTAACCCTAGCTCCTAACCCTAACGCTAATTCTAACCATAACCACCCTAGAAATACCATTTGACCTTGTTGGGACTAACAAAATGTCTTCAGTTGGTCAACTTTTTGTTTGTTTACCATTCTTGTCTGGACTTTTGGTCCCCACAAGTATAGTTAAACACATCCACTAACACACACCTGAATGTCTTGTGAACTATTCCTCCTTACAAAACCAACATTCTCCAGTGTGTTTGTTTGGTATGTTTGACCTTGTCTGTGGGAGGGAGCTGAGGGAACAAAGGGAACACTTATAATCTGATTCAGGGCTGAGTCTGGCCTTATAATGGGCAACCAACACTTGAAATCTGACATTTTGTTCCTGTTGATGTGCAGCTTTGTCTCCTGGATGGAGGTGCGGCCGAGCTGGGGCAGACTGATGTTTATACCTGTGATTACAGCTTGACCTTTTAGCTCGACACGGCACTAAATAAAGCACACATATCCACATCTGCTGAATAACACCACACACATAAAAATCTCCTAAAATATATAAGCTATGACTCACAGACGTATGTCACGTCCTGACTAGTAAAGGGGTCAATTGTCAATGTAGTATGGTCAGGGCGTGGCAGGGGGTGTTGTTTCCGTGTGTTTTGGGGTTTGTTTGTTTCCAGGGGATATGTTCTAGTTTTCTTTTTCTATGTTCATTTTCTATGTGTGGCCGAGTATGGTTTCCAATCAGAGGCAGGTGTGCGCTTTGGTCCCCTTTCATCGACGCTTGTGACAACGTATAACATCAAAACATGTTTGCATCCAAAGTATGTGCAGTATACTGATAAAGATCTAAGCCCTCAATCTCTCTTCCCTTTTCTGTCATTGTCACCTTCCTGTGACAACTCTGCCCAAGCCCTCCATCTCTCTCCTTCACTCTTCACTCATCTATCATATCTTCCCGTGCAATGCTTTTGAGTCATCGGTTATTATTGTTCTCTTTCCTCTCTTAGTCTTTTGTCTATCTCTCCCTCATTGAGTTTTGCATCTGCAGCCCAAATTAGAGACTGATTCTCCTGCTGTTGAATAGTCATGTTTCCATGCCTGCAAGCTCATTAACAATGTGTTAAACAAATAAAGTAAACCACCCAGATCCAGCACTAATTGTCACGGCAACGCAGCTTTTCAATCACCGAAACAACCGCCATTTCTCTGCAGATGAATTATGAAAAATAAACCGCCAGTGGATCAAGAGTTCTATTTTGGTGTTATTGGAGTTTTGGTTTATTTGTTGGAAAATAGAAATGAGTGACAGCATCAATATGTATCTAATTCAATAGCTGATTACCATGACTATCATGATTATTATGATTAGCTGAATCAGGTGTGAAAGAGAGGGGCTGGAATATGCAGACCCTGTAGCTCTCCAGGACCAGAGTTGAGGACTACTGCTTAAAGGGGCAATCTGCAGTTGATACATCCCGTTTTGGTCTTATAAATGATGTATATGTACCCTTTGATTCTTGAAGAATAGAACTTCAACTGTCATACCCCATCAGAACACTAAATAAGCTTGTTTTGCTCCAATGTTTGTAAGCAAAGATCATGTAAAAAAAACATGGTCAAAACTATCATTTTGATATCACGATGGTCAGTCCTTGAATCAATGCTCAAGGTCGGTCTATGACACTTCTCAAGTTTTAAGCTTTTTACAGAAACAGGGGCGGGGATCACTCTTTGTTATAGTTTCAACTGCTGATTGCTGCTATAACAAAATATAAATACTGAAAGGAGAAGATGGTTGGTGGTCAGTGTGGTTTTAATGCAAACCTATGGTTCTGCTCAGGTCAATATTTTACAGTTCATGAAAAGTGTTGGGCACACAAAGCATCACAAAGTAGGAGTGCAGATCATGTCCCACCCTGTCCATTTATTTTAATCTAAAAGTCTAAACTGATCCTAGATCAGCACTGCTGCTTTGATGCACTTTAGTACTGGCCATGTTCCATATCCTTACAATATATATATATATATATATATATATATATATATATATATATATATATATATATATTGTTTTAACCTTTCTTTAACTAGATTTAAATACAATATAACATTACAATCTGAAAAAGTCTATCCGCTATAGGAATTGAACCTACAATCCTGGTGTTGTAATACTCTGTAGTGATGTTAGGGCTGGGTGGTATATTTTTGCTATATACTGGTATTGATGCACATTCCGGTTTGGGGTTTTACTTGATGGTTGTTCTACAACGGTATTTCAATGTTTGGTTTGTTAAATGTAAAAAGCAACTCCGGTGTGTGTTATGTCAATTTTTATAGTTTACTCCATTTGCTACTTGTCAGGATTGGGCATGTAACTTTCTAAATGGATTCTGTTACAGTTACTAATTACCCATCTAAAATAGTAATCAGTTATGTACTTTTGGATTACCCAAACTCAGTGACGTAATCTGATTACTTTCCATTAATTTTACATGACTTTCTTCTTAACACAGGATCGCTGGGTCCCCCACTGGACGGTTGAGCTAACATAGGCTAATGCGATTAGCATGAGGTTGTAAGTAACAAGAACATTTCCCAGGACATAGACATATCTGATATTGGCAGAAAGCTTAAATTCTTGTTAATCTAACCGTACTATCCAATTTACAGTAGCTATTGCAGTGAAATAATACCATGCTACTGTTTGAGGAGAGTGCACAGTTATGTAGTTGAAAAGTTATTAATAAACTAATTAGGCACATTTGGGCAGTCTTGATACAACATTTTGAACAGATTTGCAATCCGCTGCAATCCACTTACAGTGCTGCCACCTAGTGGCCAATATCTAAATTGTGTCTGGGCTGGAATAATAAATTAAGGCCTTTCTCTTGCATTTCAAGAGAAAGGCCAAGATGATACAAGAAAATACAAGAAGATACAAAAAATGTTTTTTTTTCTTTGTACATGTTTTTTTCTTTGTATTATCTTTTACCAGATCTAATGTGTTATATTCTCCTATATTCATTTCACATTTTCGCAAACTTCAATGTGTTTCCTTTCAAATGGTATCAAGAATGTGGTGGGTACTCTCTTCGTTCGCAGGACTTTATCCTGCTAACTATTCTAAATGTCCGAACTGAATTTGGTAAAAGGGCTTTTATGTACTCTGTGCCATCGTCTTGGAATGCCTTACAAAATACTTTTAAACTGGAAGAACTTGTCCCGACTGGTGTTTTTAAATCAGCGATGAAGGATTTTTAGGCTGATTCCCTGACCTGTCAATGTTTTTAATTTGCTGTTTTATGATTTTGTTATACTCTTGTGAATTCAATGGTTTTTACTAGATTACTTGTAGTTTTTCATGTTGTCTGTCTGCAATTGTGTAATGACTTGGTGCTGCCTAGCTTGGCCAGGACTCTATTGAAAAAGAGATTTCAAATCAAATGTGGCACAGTGTGGAAATGATAACAGAAGTGTAGGAAATTCAGAAATGTATGAAAATGCTGTATTTTTGGGGGGTTGAAGCTAGATTGAACAGTATAAAACAATCCGAATGGACAAGGCCCTATTTAAGTCACTTATAAGGTGTGTGTTGCCAAAGCAAATAGGTTTCTTCTCTCTTTGTCATACAAGTCAAAAGCAGAAAAGAATGCATATATTTATGTTTGTAAATTAACAGTTAATCTGTTGTTTTTTTTAACAGAAGGTGTGAGAGCGAGAGAAACAGAGAGAGAGAGGGAGAGAGCTTGTAGAGAAGAGCGGAAGCGAAAAGAGGGAGAAAACAGACAGAGAAATGACAGGAGGCAAAGCCTTGTCATATTCTCAATGATCATCCTTCTGTTTACAATAGCAGAACAGGGATATTACTTAAAATGAAAACACTTCTGCCTGCGGCATCACTATAATCTCTATACACCAAACGGCCCGTGAAACAATATCCCGTCTGAATCAGAGTTGGGGATTTGTGTCTCCCGTCTTGGAACCCTGTCCCTCGGAAGTGGAAAAACTGGCAACCATCTCCCAGTTCTATTTTAAAAACCAATTACCAGGCTTCAAAAACACACACACATACACACGCTTAAGCCATCACACACAAACACGGAGCCACACACAAATACAAAAAATCCTAGAAACCTGTACACACACACATGCACGCACACACGCACGCACACACGCATGCAAGCACACATATAGAGATACCTCCACATGAGCTGCCAGCAAACAAATCTAGCACATTTCTTGAAACTTAAATACAGAAAAATCTCATTCCATAAGTATTCACACCCCTGAGTCAATACTTTGTCGAAGCTCCTTTGGCGGCGATTACACTATTGCTTTGGTTGTATGTTTGGGGTTATTGTCCTGTTGGAACATAAATCTTCGCTCAAGTTTAAGGTAATTTGCACTCTGAAACAAGGTTCTCATCAAGGAGTTGCCTTAATATGGCTCCATTTATTGTTCCCTCTATCCTCACCAGTTTTCCAGTCACTAAGTGCCTATGAAAAGCATCCCTGTAGCATGATGCTGCCACCACCTTGCTTCACGATATGGAATTTTGTAAGATGGGTGATGAGCTGTACCTGGTTTTCTCCAGAACGTCTCTTTGCATTCAGGCCAAAGAGTAAAATTTTTGTCTCATCCAACCACAGAATATTTTGCCTGTCTTTCATGTGTCTTTTTGTAAACTTCAGACATGCTGTCATGTGCCTTTTTATCAGGGGTGGCTTCCGTCTTGCCACTCTACCAAAAAAGCCCAGACTGGTGAAGTACTGTAAAGAATGTTGTCCTTCAGGCAGGTTCTCCAATCTCAGCCAGGGAACTCTGTAGTTCTGTCAGAGTGGCCATTGGGTTCTTGATCACCTCACTGACCACGGCCCTTCTCGCCCGGTTGCTCAGTTTGGTTGGACCACCAGCTCAAAGCTGAGTCTACGGACAGTTATTTTGACTTCATGGTATTGTCATGGAAATTCTACACATGGGACACTCGAAGTCAACCTTAAATGGCCATGTGCTGTTATAATCTCTATCTCCACAGCCAGAAGAGGACTGGCCACCCCTCAGAGCCTGGTTCCCCTCTAGGTTTCCTCCTAGGTTCCCGCCTTTCTAGGGAGTTTTGAATAGCCACCGTGCTTCTACATCTGAATAGCTTGCTGTTTGGGTTTTTAGGCTGGGTTTCTGTATAGCACTTTGTAACATCTGCTGATGTAAAAAGACCTTTATAAATCAATGTGATTGATTGATTGATAATAGCTGCAAAAGATGCTTCAACAAAGTACTGAGTAAATGGTCTAAATACCTATGTAAATGTTATATTTCTGTTAAAAACCTGTTTTTGTAATGTGTGTAGATTGATGAAGGAAAAACCCCAATGTAATCAATTTGAGAATAATGCAGTAACATAACAAAATGTGGAAAAAGTCAAGGGGTCTGAATACTTTCCGAAGGCAATATATATATATTATGGACGGATTATTTAGATTGAGAGAGGAAGATTGAGGAAAAGAAGAGGGGGATGAGGGGGGATGTAGGGTGGAGGAGAAGAGGAAATCAAGGAGATGGGGACAGGAGGATTTTTTGAAGAAGGGATTGGAAGATAGTGTCCACGGCGCGTGCAACATGTAGGGGCTGTGCCTAACAGATGTGTGGAACATACACTGTATAGAAGAGGTGGTTAGGATGAGGATATGGAGAGCTGTGTAGAGTTAGACCCAAAGTGTGAGGTGGGAAGGATGCTCCATCTGTTTCCATCATCATGGGTCATGTCCAACAGGTATGAAACGGGTAAACATTTCAGTGCAGTCAAGAACGTTATTTTCCTGTGTTTTAAATATATTTCCACACTATGAGGTTGGAATAATACTGTAACATTTTGAAAAATATGATAATGCTCTTTTAGTGTAAGAACTATTTGAAAGATTTCTGCCTGTTTTGGTGGGACGAAGTTTTGGTCTTCTATGGTGACATCACCGTGCCGTAAATTCATTATGGGTTGTTATCAATAAAACGTCACAATAGTGTTACATTTGTTCGCTCAAAACATTAACAACTACGTGCCCTTTTCAAGGGATTGTTAAATATCTGTTTTAACTATTTGGATTTAATATCACGTCTTGAAGATCATAGTCAGAACTACACATTTCCAAGATATTCCACATTTAGCTCTATCATCAGTTATACAGCTAGTAACTGCATGCTTTTCATGATCAGTAAATATCAACTGATCATGTATTTTCAGATACGTGAGGGTCAGTGCAGGCTTCTGAGGGGAGAACGGCTCATAATAATGGCTGAAACGGAGCAATTGGAATGGCATCAAATGTATTTTTTATGTATTTGATACCATTCCACCTATTCCCATCCAGCCATTACCACGAGCTGGTCCTCCCCAATTAAGTTGCCACCAACCTCTTGTGGTTAGGCTAGCCTATCCATTTGGCATGTGGCTAGCTAGCTAAGCAAACAACATGTGTCATTTAGCTTGGTTCCACAGAGATTAGGCTTTTGGAAAGAGCTTATCATGGGCAAGTCCTCGTCCTGGTAAAGTTGTCAGTCAGACTACTGTCATTACCACTATAGATGGCAAGCGAGTCAAACAATATTTGAATATAGTCATCTATCCCCTGAACGTTAGCTTGTTAACTAGCCACATTGACCTTTATCTGTTATTAGCTAGTCAGTCAATTTGACGTGGTCCATCAATCAAAGTAGCCTATCATGTCTGTCAGCAGCATTTTGCATCTTAAACACAATGTTGAAAAGGAAACGTTAGCTAATTTTGCTAGGTAGGCCTACGTTGGTTGGAGTAGCAGTAAGACAAATGATGGAAAATTAACCTAAACCCCTCATAGGTATGGTTCACTTTTATTCAAATATCCAATTAATGGTGACCAATAACATGATTAATTGATGTTTACTGAAAAGCATGTAGTTACTTGCTGTTGGCCTGTAACTGATGATAGAGCTAAATGTGCGCAATTGTTTTGCATGGAATAATAAAAAATGAGCTGTTCTGACTATGCTCTTCAAGAGGTGATGATATTACAACCAAAGAGCCTAGTTAACATTTATTTAACAATCCCTTGAAAACAGCACACAGTTGTCAATGGTTATAGTGGAGCTGAGGGTCTTGTTGCCCCCAGAAGGCATATAGAATGCTCTGCACCTTATTGTGACACTTTATTGATAACGAACTGTTAACCAAAAAGAAAGAGAGTTCCAAACCTATTTGCCAATAACAACTAATTATCTGTTTTTCCCCTATCCATTCAGACCGCTCCCAGACAGTCCTAATACAATTCTTGCTTGGGAAATTGACCTTTCCTAAGAAGCTACTTCAGAAAAAAAATACAATTTTAAATGAAAACAATCACAGTAAGGTATTTAAATGTTACCCAGAAATGATTTGATATTAGGATGAAAAGAGCTGCACTGGACCTTTAAAACTGGAATGAACTCTGGAGATACTAAATGACCTGATCAATAAGAATGCTAATTTAAATGTTTTGTTGCATAGCCTTTTGTTAAGTTGTTCCCCGCTGAACATGACCCGTGGCTAAAGGTAATATCCTTCCTGTTTAGTGGCATCATACTATCCATACATAAGTGACATGGTTCCCTGCCTGTAAAATTCCATAATGCTTCAGTTGCACATGCATACTGCTGTAGAGAATACCTTAGGTCTATTACTATAGCTCCTACAGTATATTGCTCTACTGCTATGCTGATGTCTCCATTGTAATGCTCTGATGATTTCCCTCTGTGTTTAAATCCATAAATCCAGTTCTGTTCATAAGTTGACTCATAGACGAGCACACAAGCACTCGCAGACAAAATACACCACGGTAAGGGATGTGTAATGGTGTGTGTGTGTGTGTGTGTGTGTGTGTGTGTGTGTGTGTGTGTGTGTGTGTGTGTGTGTGTGTGTGTGTGTGTGTGTGTGTGTGTGTGTGTGTGTGTGCGTGCGTGTGTACACTTTAGCCTGGGTGTACAATATATATTTAGACAAAGTGGCAGGGGAGGATACGGGTAATTTAGTGAAGAGGAATTTTTGTCCATCTCAATACCTGGACACATATATGTTCAATCTGCTCCATTTCCCCCCCGACTCCAGTGCTTATTATATTTGTGCATCCACTGCGGAAACCAAATGCACTCTGAGCCCTAATGGAGTATCTCCGGAGCCAAAATGGAGTGTCTGCCTGCTTATTTAACACAGAGCCTTTCATTTCCTTCCTCCCCAAAACTAGCTATGAAGGGAGACAAGATGACAGCGAGAGAGAATGAAAGAGAGAGAATGAGAGAGATGGAGAAATAGAGTGAGAAGACAGAGACAAAGAGGATAGGAGACAGAGGAGAGAGAGAGATACAGAGAGAGAGAGGAGAGAGTGAGGAGACAGAGAGAAAAGATTGGAGACAGAAGAGATCGACAGAGAGAAAGAGAGGAGAGAGAGAGAGATACAGAGGAGGGAGAGGAGAGAGAGGAGAGAGAGAGAGAGAGGAGACAGAGAGAGACATTTGTAATGTTTACTGTTCACTTTAAACGGTTTATTTAACTTTGGTTTATTATCTATTTCACTTGCTTCGGGAACGTTAACATATGTTTCCCATACCAATAAAGCCCTTTGAAATGAATTGAATTGAGAGAGTATAGGAGGATAGAGAGATAGAGAGAGAGGAGGAAAGAGGAAGAGAGACAGATATAAGGGAGGAAAATGGCTAGAACTGTTAAAGGCTTGTTCCTAAATCTACCCTTAATGCTTTATTAATGAGGAAATGCCTGCTTTAATCCACTGTCGAAGCCATTACCCTCTCTTCCTCTCCTCCTCCTCCCTCTCTCTTTCCCTTCCTTCCCTCTCTTTTTCTCAATGCAAATCTATTAACAGCTTTTAACATTGTTGCTTCCAAGGCCAAATATATATCATTTACATCTATTGCCCCCTCCACCTAAAGTACAGTACAATACACACACACACACACACACACACACACACACATGCTTTCTCTCCCTCAAATAGAATCTGGAAACCTTACTCACAGCTTGTGCATATATTATGCATGCAGGTGCAAACATCGATTTTCTCTTTATGAAAACTGCTATCACTCTAAGCTTAAATTGTAGTTAATTGCCCTCCTCTATCTTCCTCCTCTCTTCTCTCTCTCTCTCTCTCTCTCTCTCTCTCTTTCTCTCTCACTCTTTTGTATCTCTCTCTTCGTATCTCTCACTCTTTCTATATCTCTCTTCTCTATCTCTCACTCTTTCTCTCTCTCTCTTTCTATCTCTCTCTCTCTCTTCTCTCTCTCTCGCTCTCTCTCTCTCTCTCTCTCTCTCTCTCTCGCTCTCTCTCTCTCTTTCTCTCTCTCAACATGCCAAGAGCAATCACACATCAGAAACCAAGTTGTTATGTAACTCATTTTCAAGGGCTCTTAGCTGGAATATTTGAGAGCTTTGCCCTGACAGCCAAAGGTGCAGTGTTAAATGTGGAGCAGAAAATATCCATTACATTTTAGGCCCAATTCAAAACTAACCTGAGCCATGTAAGGTGGAATCAAGTCCCCTTCGGCGTTTAGTGATGGTATTGAGGTTTCACTCAACGGTAAAGCTGCAGCATCTTGAAAAGCCCAAGCCTGAGGGTATAGCACTGATGGGATTACAATTTTGATTCAGAGTGCAATGCAAATGGTACCCTTTTCCCTATAAGTACACTTATTTTGACCAGAGCACGCCCCTGTAGTGCACTCTTAGAAAAAAGGGTTCCAAAAGAGTTCTTCGGCTGTCACAATAGGAGAATCCTTTTTGGTTCCAGGTAGAACCCTTTTGGGTTCCATGTAGAACCCTGTGTGGACCCTGTGTGGAAATGGTTCTAGATGAAACCAAAAAGGGTTCTTTAAAGGGTTGTTCTATGGGGACAGTTTGTGCGTGGAATAGGACTCTGGTCAAAAGGTGGACAGTATAAAGGGAACAGAGTGCCGTTTCCGACGGCAGACATACTGTTTCTAGGCTGTTTTTGTAGCATGCGTACGTACATATGTGTATGCGTGAGTGTGGGGTTTAGCCATTGGATCTGTGCTGGTTCAAGGACCAGAGGGTTGAAGCACAGGACAATACTTTCAGCTACACATTTACATCTTTCCGCAGCCTGTAGCAATGTCTCCACTTCTCTGGTCTAATGTTATAGGTTTCAAGTGCACCATTGTGAGTGGTACTGTATGTACAATGCTTTACACTAGAGCCATTGTAAGTGAACCACGTGAATCACACTACCATAATGAATGAACTAGAATAGAATGGATTCTATGGAGTGAGTGCGCCATGTAAAGGATGAGACCACACAAGGCTGACATGCATATCTCACAGTGATTTTCAATGGCAACATATGAGGACTTTTTATAACCTATACTTACATGAGAAGAGTTTTTCATTGGAGCACCCCGATAAACAACCTTCTCTCTCTTCTTTATCAACTTTGCTGTTCTCTCACATCCCTCCATCCCTTTGCTCTATCTCACACTCCTCTCTCCTTTCTCGCTTATCTCTTCCGAATCTCTTGTGTATCTGGATCTCTTTCAGGATATCAGCTATTGACCCAGGTCATGACTTTGTTGTAGTACGCATAGAGTTCTTCTAATGGAATAATAACCCTAATACCATATATGGATGTCTTCTCTGTGGCATATACAGTAATACCATATATGGATGTCCTCTCTGTGGTATATACAGTAATACCATATATGGATGTCCTCTCTGTGGTATATACAGTAATACCATATACGGATGTCCTCTCTGTGGTATATACAGTAATACCATATATGGATGTCCTCTCTGTGGTAGATACAGTACTACCATATATGGATGTCATCTCTCTGGTATATACAGAAATACCATATATTTATTGTCCTCTCCTTCGTAGATACAGTAAATGCAACATGTTCCTGTAGCTGTTGATGAGTGGAGAGGCCCCAGCCCAAGCTCCAGTGGATTATGGGCTGTCAAGCTGTTATTACAATGTTGAAGCTGAGTGATGGCTAGTCGTTTTATTTCCTTGCCAATTTCCAATGTTCACGAGGGGCAACACGAATGCATGTTGCCATCTGGTAGGCTCACAATGTGCTAGGGTGTTGGGGACGGGGGATGATGGGCTAAAACCGTGCCGTACAGCTCCAATCCCAGTGCTAAGTAAGGTTCATTTTGAGAGGTTGCTTTTGGTTTCACTTTTGCTCAGTTTGACAGACAGCTAACAGACGGCATCACACTCTGTAATCAAAATGGCAACATACTCCATAATCTCTGTTGCCTGCAGTTACGGGAACTGTGTCCGTTTGACTTAGAGGTTGCATTGGGCCCCTCAAGTGGATTTAAACCATAACCTTAACTCCCTAACAATGTAGTTTGTGTCCTCTTTATGTCAGCATAAAAGGCTATTGTCCATTGTTGTAGTTGTTTATCTACAGTGCCTTGCAAAAGTATTTATCCCTCTTGTCGTTTTTCCTATATTGTTGTATTACAACCTGTAATTTAAATAGATTTTTATTTGGATTTCATGTAATGGACATACACAAAATAGTCAATACTGGAGAAGTGAAATGAAAAACTAAAAAAAATTATGAAAAACAAAAAACAGAAAAGTGGTGCGTGCATATGTATTCACCCCCTTTGCAATGAAGCCCCTAAATAAGATCTGGTGCAACCAATTACCTTCAGAAGTCACATAATTAGTTAAATAAAGTCCACATGTATGCAATCTAAGTGTCACATGATTTGTCACATGATCTCAGTATATATACAGCTGTTCTGAAAGGCCCCAGAGTCTTGAACACCACTCAACAAGGGGCACCACCAAGCAAGCGGCACCATGAAGACCAAGGAGCTCTCCAAACAGGTCAGGGACAAATAGGAGAAGTACAGATCAGGGTTGGGTTATAAAAAAATATCAGAAACTTTAAATATCCAACGGAGCACTGTTAAATTCATTACAAAAAAAATTGAAAGAATTTGGCACCACAACAGACCTGAAAAGAGAAGGCCGCCCATCAAAACTCACGGACCAGGCAAGGAGGGCATTAATCAGAGAGGCAACAAAGACCCCAAAGATAACCCTGAAGGAGCTGCTAAGCTCCGCAGCGGAGATAGGAGTAGAACCAACTAAGAGTGGCCAGAAAAAAGCCATTGCTTAAAGAAAAAAATAAGCAAACACATTTGGTGTTCGCCAAAAGGCATGTGGGAGACTCCCCAAACATATAGAAGAAGGTATTCTGGTCAGATGACACAAAAAATTAGCTTTTTGGCCATCAAGGAAAATGCTATGTCTGACGCAATCCCAACACCTCACATCGCCCAGACAACACCATCTCCACAATGAAGCATGGTGGTGGCAGCATCAAGCTGTGGGGATGTTTTTCATCAGCAGGGACTGGAAAACTGGTCAGAATTGAAGGAATGATGGATGGCGCTAAATACAGGGAAATTCTTGAGGGAAACCTGTTTCAGTCTTCCAGAGATTTGAGACTGGGACGGAGTTTCACCTTCCAGCAGGACAATGACCCTATGCATACTGCTAAAGCAACACTCTAGTGGTTTAAGGGGAAACATTTAAATATCTTAGAATGGCCTGGTCAAAGCCCAGACCTCAATCCAATTGAGAATCTGTGGTATGACTTAAAAATCCCAGTGGCTAGATGTGCCAAGCTTATAGAGACATACCCCAAGATATTTGCAGTTGTAATTGCTACAAAAGGTGGCTCTACAAAGTATTTACTTTAGTGAATAGTTATGCAAGTTTTCAGTTTTTTTTTGTCTTATTTGTTGTTTGTTTCACAATAAAAAATATTTTGCATCTTCAAAGTGGTAGGCATGTTGTGTAAATCAAATTACACAACCCCCCTAAAAAAATATATGAAATCTATTAAATTCCAGATTGTAAGACAACAAAATAGGAAAAATGCCAAGGGGGATGAATACTTTCACAAGCCACTGTATTTATGCAGTGAACCTTTGAAATTGATTCATACCATAACCAATATTATACCATACCAGTAGAACCATAACAAAATAGATGATACCATAACCAGTTGTTTACTCTTTAGGCTACGATACAGCACTCCTGTTGCTTCCTGTTATTCTACTTGATGCATTTCTGCAGAGGTTATCTCAAATTGATTCATGCCATAACCAGTCAGTTCCAGATGGCTATGGCATCTTGTTCCCCGTCCTGCAATCATTTAATGTTTTATTGATCACTGTTGTCCAGGGAACTAACCTCCATGCATGTGCTGCTATTCTTTTCATTTCCTCCCTGGCCCTGTCCACCCCCATACACCTAATCCATTTCTCTCACTACGCTCAAATCATTACTTCAGCAAGGGATTGGACACACCTTTCATCCCCAGGGATCATGTGGGTTGGAAAGGCGAGTGTGTGTATATGTGTGCGTGTGTGTGTGTGAGTGTAGCTTTGAGGGTCATGAAACGGTGTGTTTCAAAGAGCACTTGAATGTGATTGAGGGGTAATTTCAGTGGTCGGTTCTAATCAGAAATAATAACCTAAATGTGAAGCTTGCAGCTCTGTCTCGCTGCATGTACCTGTATGTCTGACTGTACCTGCCTGTCTGCTTGTATCTGTCTGTCTGCCTATACCTGCCTGTTTGACTATACCTGTCTGTCTGCTTGTATCTGTCGGTCTGCCTGTACCTGTCTGTTTGACTATACCAGTCTGTCTGCCTGTACCTGCCTGTTTGACTATACCTGTCTGTCTGCCTGTATCTATATGTTTGCCTGTGTCTGTCTGCCTATCTTTCTGTCTCTACCTGTCCGTCCGTCCGTCCGTCTGTATCTGTCTCCACTCTAAGTCTATCTATTTATCTACCTATGAAATTAAATGTAGTTGGAGACCTATCGATTTCTGCTCTTTTGTTTGTTTATTTGATCCCCTTGCTGGGAGCACAACGAGTCCTGTTTCCCTCTCAACAAATCAATGTGAGGCGTATAAGAAGGCATGATCTGACACTGCATTTGAAAAGGCAGTATTGTGTGGTACTAAATCAGTTGCCTTAGTTTTGGAGTCATTGTCATTGAGTGCTCTGTTAAGCAGCTCAGGGAGAGTGAGAGAGTAGAAGGGCTGCTAGCTAGTAACACTGACAACGACACACTGCACGGGGAGGACCTATAAAAGTCACAAATGGCACCCTATTCCCTATATAGTGCATTACTTTTGACCAGAGGCCTACGGGTCAAAAGCTACTGTAGGCTTAGTCCTAATGGATGTGCTCTCTGTCACATGGCGCTTCATGGAAAATGGTCCAGGAACACAGGTAACACAAAGAACTAGCCAAGCTTTGACCTCCTAGGGGCCAAAATGTATTTCTCTCTTAAAGTATTGTCACGTCTGGACTATCATTAAATGTGAAGACTTGTTTATATCAAATCAGTTCTCTAGGTTTAATTATTAAGTAATTAAACAAATCATCTAAACATTAAATAACTAGCAAGTCGGGGCACCACGGATAATGTTGAGATATACAGAGTTATAATTTTCTGAATATAACTCTTCAGATATTTTAATATCTGATCAATTACAGTCATTCTCATGAATGTATTATTATTACCTCATTAGTTCTCATTATTGAATGTTCGGAAAGCCCTTGTATATCTGCACGAACCCTAGCCTAAATCACTTAATTATTTATTTACTAACTAACTAAATAATCAAACAGAATTACATAACAAACAAACAGTAGATATTTGGGTTACTACATGATACAACGAAAAAGTCTGTATCGGATGAAGCCGATATGATGGCTTGGTAGACAAAGGAAAGGGTGGGGTTTGAGAAAGGGCGGGAAAGACAAAAGTAATTCACTACACACAGTCTACAATTATATTAATTGAAATGCTAATCCTTTACACATGAACGGCCGCTCATTCGAGAATAATTGCAATGTATATATTTACGCCCGTATGTCATTGTTGTCTTCTCTGTTGGAATCCGATTCGTCTGCTGGAGATTCAATTGACAGAAAGTCTCTGGTTGTGTTCATAACGGATATATCAGGCATACCCATGGTTGTCGCATAGAATAGATGTTTCTGCGGTTGTCGGTATTCTCGTAGTAGACTTACGGCTTTTTCTAGCTGCAGACTAGTAATTATACGTATAGAATTTGCTCTTATTCTGTAGTGATCGATAGTCTCAAAGTTTATCAATTTCCAGCCATGTAGCCAAAACTATAGCTGTACAGTCTAATGGTCTGTAGAATTGTAGCCATTCCAACGTGGGGACTCTGTCCCGTCGTTCTCTTTCTTAATGTATATTTTGTAGGAAGTGGGTTTATAGTCTGTGGAAAGAGGGGCGGTTCTATGACGTCTAACGTGATGTCTGGCCTCACGTGGGTGTGGCCACTGACTAGTTAATCTTTATATGAAAATCCATACTCTCATTTAGAAGGATAACATCACATTACATCTTTCACAAATAGTTTCATGTTTAATCACATACGTTTCACAATATTTAGATGTAAACCTGACAGCCGGGAAATGTACATATTAAGAGATATAGTTATGCGTCTTTCCTGTCCTTCATGATGCCACAAAATCAAACAACTTTGACAGGATTGTTCTTTAAATGTCCACGGACCATTCCCACATTCTCAAAAATATAAATATTGTTTAGTTCTCACATTTTGGGGATTAGGAGTTTTGAACAAACAGAAGGTCTTTGTTCTGGTAGACTCTTTCTACCAGGTATTTATGACTGTTATAAAACCTGACGTGGGAGAGAGAGAGAAGGGGGGGGGGCAAAATATACACCCAAAAGGCCATGTTGTGACCGTATTCAGAGGACTGACTATTGAATGGGTGATAATGTTATAGTCTCCATGTCTGTTATCTATCTGAAACTTGTTCGCTGACAATAACTCTGATGCTCTCTATGTGGATGTATGATCTCTGTGGTTGTTGTTCACTGAGGATAACTCTGATGCTCTCTATGTGGATGTATGATCTCTGTGGTTGTTGTTCACTGAGGATAACTCTGATGCTCTCTATGTGGATTTATGATATCTGTGGTTGTTGTTCACTGAGGATAACTCTGATGCTCTCTATGTGGATTTATGATATCTGTGGTTGTTGTTCACTGAAGATAACTCTGATGCTCTCTATGTGGATGTATGATCTCTGTGGTGAACTCTGAATTATTTACCTTGGTCTCGTCCATCACACATGCTATTAGATGCTGTGACAACCTCTGGATTTGGACCGTGGTGGTCAGGTTACACTGTAAACTTGGTATCGTTTGATTGGTCAATGGTCATTGGTTTTGGGTTGAGAAGGTTACACCTTCAGGTGTTAAACAGTGGCTTGCGAAAGTATTCACCAACCTTGTAATTTTTCCAATTTTGTTGCCTTACAACCTGGAATTAAAATATATATTTGGGGGGTTTGTATCATTTGATTTACACAACATGCCTACCACTTTGAAGATGCGAAATATTTTTTATTATGAAACAAACAAGAAAGAAGACAAAAAAATTGAAAACTTGAGGGTGAATAACTATTCACCCCCCCAAACTCAATACCTTGTACAGCCACCTTTTGCAGCAATTACAGCTGCAAGTCTATTGTGGTATGTCTCTATAAGCTTGGCACATCTAGCCACTGGGATTTTTGCCCATTCTTCAAGGCAAAACTCCAGCTCCTTCAAGTTGGAAGGGTTCCACTGGTGTACAGCAATCTTTAAGTCATACCACAGATTCTCAATTGGATTGAGGTCTGGGTCTTGACCAGGCCATTCTAAGACATTTAAATGTTTCCCCTTAAACCACTAGAGTGTTGCTTTAGCAGTATGCATAGGGTCATTGTCCTGCTGGAAGGTGAACCTCCGTCCCAGTCTCAAATCTCTGGAAGACTGAAACAGGTTCCCTCAAGAATTTCCCTCTATTCCTTCAATTCTGACCAGTTTTCCAGTCCCTGCCGATGAAAAACATCCCCACAGCATGATGCTACCACCACCATGCTTCAGTGTGGGGATGGTGTTCTTTGGGTGATGTGAGGTGTTGGGTTTGCGTCAGACATAGCATTTTCATGGATGGCCAAAAAGCTTTATTTTTGTCTCATCTGACCAGAGTACCTTCTTCCATATGTTTGGGGGAGTCTCCCACATGCCTTTTGGCGAACACCAAATGTGTTTGCTTATTTTTTTCTTTAAGCAATGGCTTTTTTCTGGCCACTCTTCCGTAAAGCCCAGCTCTGTTGAGTGTATTGCTTAAAGTGGTCCTATGGACACATACTCCAAGCTCCACTGTGGAGCTTTGCAGCTTGTCTTTGGTCTTTTTGTTGCCTCTCTGACTAATGCCCTCCTTGCTTGGTCCGTGAGTTTTGGTGGGCGGCCCTCTCTTGGCAGGTTTTTTTATAATGGATTTAATGGTTCTCCGTGGGACGTTCAAAGTTTCTGATATTTTTATAACTCAACCCTGATCTGTACTTCTCCACAACTTTGCCCCTGACCGGTTTGGAGAGCTCCTTGGTCTTCATGGTGCCGCTTGCTTGGTGGTGCCCCTTGCTTAGTGGTGTTGCAGACTCTGGAGCCTTTCAAAACATGTACATATGTACTGAGATCATGTGACAGATCATGTGACACTTAGGTTGCACACAGGTGGACTTTATTTAACTAATTATGTGACTTCTGAAGGTAATTGGTTGCACCAGATCTTATATTTTCTCACTTCCAAGATGGCGTAGCAGTTCAGACGTCCATTACCCTCCTCTTGTCGTGTCCCTTGTATATATATATTTACATATTTTTTCTTCAGTTATCTTTTTACATTTTTTTATTCTAAAAAACTCAACCTCAAAGCACTCTCCTGCAACCCGCCTCACCAAGTTAAAAAAGAAAGAATTATTTACCTCATCTGAATTCCACAACAGAAGCTAGCCAGAGGTTAGCCATTCTCACTGGCTAACATTGATGTTCAGCTAGCCACGGTTAGCTGTCCTCAGCTATCCATTAGCTCGAAAAGCTTTCGCCAGTTTTTGTACAGCGCGACTCAGACCAGAGCATACCGGACCTATTCTCTCTCCTTTCCCCGATTTCTACCGCAGGCTCTGGACATTTACACCTGGATCTTGCAGCTAGCTAGCTGCTATCTGAGTGACTATTGGCAACGTCGGTCACGGAATTAACACACATTATTAAGGAGCTAGCCAGCTAGCCAGCTGAAGAGTTCTGTCAGCCACTCCTGGGCTATTCCTGAGCTAGCCAGCTGAAGTGTCTCCTGGGCTACAACTCACCTATCCTGACCCGTTTTACTGCCGATGCGGAGCCCCATCGGGTCTTCACGACTGGACCACCGACGTTATCTGCCCGAGGGAGTTATCCAACTGGCCCCTCCGTCGCGACGTAACCTGATCGCCCATCTGCGGCCAGCTAATCGTTAGCTGTCTTTTCGGCTGCGATCTGAATAGGTCTATCGGACACCTTTCTTGGGCCACTATAACTAACTATTTTGCCAACTTGGACAGGTACCCCCTTCCACACGGAACCCCACTAACCCACAGACGGAAACGCACAAGGTGGCTAAAAACAGACCTCCCTCCCATCTTCCACCAGCTTGCTACCTATGGCCCGGCTAGCTGTCTGAATCTCACTGGACCCTTTGATCACTCGGCTAAGCATGCCTCTCCTTAATGTCAATATGCATTGTCCATTGCTGTTCTGGTTAGTGTTTATTGGCTTATTTCACTGTAGAGCCCCTAGCCCTGCTCATTATACCTTATCCAACCTCTCAGTTCCTCCACCCACACATGCTATGACATCTTCTGGTTTCAATGATGTTTCTAGAGACAATATCTCTCTCATAATCACTAAATGCCTAGGTTTACCTCCTCTGTACTCACATCCCACCATACCTTTGTCTGTACATTATACCTTGAAGCTATTTTATCGCCCACAGAAACCTGCTCCTTTTTCTCTCTATTCTGGACGTCACAGACGACCAATTCTTATAGCTTTTAGCCGTACCCTCATACTTATTCTTCTCTGCTCCTCTGGGGATGTAGAGGTGAATCCAGGCCCTGCAGTGCCTGGCTCCACTCCTACTCCCCAGGCGCTCTCTTTTGATGACTTCTGTAACCGTAATAACCTTGGTTTCATGCATGTTAACATTAGAAGCCTCCTCCCTAAGTTTGTTTTATTCACTGCTTTAGCACACTCTGCCAACCCGGATGTCCTAGCTGTGTCTGAATCTTGGCTTAGGAAGTCCACCAAAAACTCTGAAATCTTCATCCCTAACTACAACGTTTTCAGACAAGATAGAACGACCAAAGGGGGCGGTGTTGCAATCTACTGCAGAGATAGCCTGCAGAGTTCTGTCCTGCTATCCAGGTCTGTACCCAAACAATTTGAACTTCTACTTTTAAAAATCCACCTCTCCAAAAACAAGTCTCTCACCGTTGCCGCCTGCTATAGACCCCCCTCGGCCCCTAGCTGTGCTCTGGACACCATATGTGAACTGATTGCCCCCCATCTATCTTCAGAGCTCGTGCTACTAGGTGACCTAAACTGGGACATGCTTAACACCCCAGCCATCCTACAATCCAAGCTTGATGCCCTCAATCTCACACAAATTATTAATGAACCCACCAGGTACAACCCCAAATGCCCCTTTCAAGAAATTTAGAACCAGGAACAGATATAGCCCTTGGTTCTCCCCAGACTTGACTGCCCTTAACCAACACAAAAATATCCTGTGGCGTTCTGCATTAGCATCGAACTGCCCCCGCGATATGCAACTTTTTAGGGAAGTTAGAAACCAATACACACAGGCAGTTAGAAACGCCAAGGCTAGCTTTTTCAAACAGAAATTTGCTTCGTGCAACTCCAACTCTAAAAAGTTCTGGGACATTGTAAAGTCCATGGAGAATAAGAACACCTCCTCCCAACTGCCCACTGCACTGAGGATAGGAAACTTTGTCACCACCGATAAGCCCACTATAATTGAGAATTTCAATAAGCATTTTTCTACGGCTGGCCATGCTTTCCACCTAACTACCCCTACTGCATTCAACAGCACTGCACCCCCCACAGCTACTCGCCCAAGCCTCCCCCATTTCTCCTTCTCCCAAATCCATTCAGCTGATGTTCTGAAAGAGCTGCAAAATCTGGACCCCTACAAATCAGCTGGGCTTGACAATCTGGACCCTTTCTTTCTAAAATTATCTGCCGAAATTATTGCAACCCCTATTACTAGCCTGTTCAACCTCTCTTTCGTGTCGTCTGAGATTCCCATAGATTGGAAAGCAGCTGCTGTCATCCCCCTCTTCAAAGGAGGTGACACTCTTGACCCAAATTGCTACAGACCTATATCCATCCTACCCTGCCTGTCTAAGGTCTTCGAAAGCCAAGTCAACAAACAGATTACTGAACATTTCGAATCCCACCGCACCCTCTCCGCTATGCAATCTGGTTTCAGAGCTGGTCATGGGTGCACCTCAGCCACGCTCAAGGTCCTAAACGACATCGTAACCGCCATCGATAAGAAACAATACTGTGGTGCCGTATTCATTGACCTGGCCAAAGCTTTTGACTCTGTTAAACCTCTTGAGACTCTCATCCCGTTAGCGGGATCATTTTCCAGCGAAAAACTCCTAGCGACATTAGCATAACGAAATTCAATATTTTTTTTTTTTCAAATATAGGACTGTCTCATATCGTTTTATAGATACACCTCTCTTGAATCGACCCTCGTTGTCCGATTTCAAAAAGGTTTTACAGGAAAAGCACAATATTAGATTATGTTAGAGGAGTACATGGTAAAAGTAGCATCATATGAATTTTCCGACCAAGCACATGCATCACATATAACCAAAAAACAGCTAAATGCAGCACTAACCTTTTACAAACTTCATCAGATGACACACCTAGGACATCATGTTACACACAGCATGCAATCTTTTGTTCAATAAAGGTCATATTTCTGTATAAAAACAGCATTTTACATCAGCACCTGACGTTGACTAACTATTTTCCCATAAAATGCGTCCCGGGAAACAGTGCTACAATTTTATAAATTACTATTCGAAAACGATTTTTTTTTTTTTATATTGTCAATCTAAGATTTATAGATGAATATCTCTTGAAAACACCCGTCATAACAGATTTTAAATTAACTTTACAGGGTAATCACACTTTGAGATAAAAGGGGATGCGATACTCAGAAAATGAGCTAGAAAGCCTAGCTCGTCGCCATCTTGGAACAATCGCACATCACATCTGATCTTGTATAATATTGCCAATAATCCCTCACCTTTAGTTGTCTTCATCAGAAAGCACTTCCAGGAATCCCAGGTCCACGACAAATGTATTTTCGGTCGAAAAAGTCCATCCTTTATGTTCCATTAGCTTGCTGTTGGTAGCGCGTCCGAAGGCTGTAACCAAATGTTGATACGGGCCCGGGACTTGGCTAACGAAAAATGACTTTTTTCCCTCCTTTAGGTTCGTTCAAACATGTCAAACGTTGTATAACATTAATCTTCAGGGCCTGTTTCAACAAGAGAGCCAATAAGATTCGAGTGGGACGATTTCATTGTGTTTCAAAACGTTTCCAAAGGTGGGGGCAGACACGGCCGCCGACGTCACAATGCTGATGGCCCTCCTACTGTGACCAATTGCCACATCGTCTCCTACACTGAGTTTCGACAGCCTCAAAACACTTTGTAAAGACTGGGGACATCTAGTGGAAGCACTGGAAAGTGCTCAATTATAATTCTTTCACGTTGTGAATTACAGGGAAGGCTGTGAAGTCGAGTCCACAATTCAGAATCCCACTTCCTGGTTCAATCGGTCTCGGGGTTTTGACTGCCATACGAGTTCTGTTATACTCACAGACACCATTCAAACAGTTTTAGAAACTTTAGGGTGTTTTCTATCCATTTAAAATAAGTATAGGCATGTCCTAGCTTCTGAGTTTGATTAGTAGGCCGTTGAAAATGGGAACGAATTTTTTCCAAAATGCGCTGTGGCGCCCCCAGTGGTAGGATATACGCAAGAGGTTAATCACCACATCCTCATCGGCAGACTCAGTAGCCTTGGTTTCTCAAACGATTGCGTCGCCTGGTTCACCAACTACTTCTCTGACAGAGTTCAGTGTGTCAAATCGGAGGGCCAACTGTCTGGACCTCTGGCAGTCTCTATGGGGGTACCACAGGGTTCAATTCTTAGGCCAACTCTTTTCTCTGTATACATAAATGATGTCGCTCTTGCTGCTGGTGAATCTCTGATCCACCTCTACGCAGACGACACTATTCTGTATACTTCTGGCCCTTCTTTGGACACTGTGTTAACAACCCTCCAGACGAGCTTCAATGCCATTGAACTCTCCTTCCGTGGTCTCCAACTGCTCCTAAACACAAGTAAAACTAAATGCATGCTCTTCAACCGATCGCTGCCTGCACATGCCCGCCTGTCCAGCATCACTTCTCTGGACGGTTCTAACTTAGAATTTGTGGACAACTACAAATACCTAGGTGTCTGGTTAGACTGTAAACTCTCCTTCCAGACTCACATCAATCATCTCCAATCCAAAGTGAAATCTAGAATTGGCTTCCTATTTCGCAACAAAGCATCCTTCACTCATGCTGCCAAACATACCCTCGTAAAACTGACCATCCTACCAATCCTCGACTTCGGCGACGTCATTTACAAAACAGCCTCCAATACCCTACTCAACAAGCTGGATGCAGTCTATCACAGTGCCATCCGTTTTGTCACCAAAGCCCCATATACTACCCACCACTGCGACCTGTACGCTCTCGTTGGCTGGCCTTCGCTTCATAATCGTCGCCAAACACATTGGCTCCAGGTCATCTACAAGACCCTGCTAGGTAAAGTCCCCCCTTATCTCCGCTCACTGGTCACCATAGCAGCACCCATCTGTAGCACGCGCTCCAGCAGGTATATCTCTCTGGTCACCCCTAAAGCCAACTCCTCCTTTGGTCGTCTCTCCTTCCAGTTCTCAGCTGCCAATGACTGGAACGAACTACAAAAATTGGAAACACTTATCTCCCTCACTAGCTTTAAGCACCAGCTGTCAGAGCAGCTCACAGATCTCTGCACCTGTACATAGCCCATCTTTAATTTAGCACAAACTACTACCTCTTCCCCTACTGTATTTATTTATTTTATTTATTTTGCTCCTTTGCACCATATTATTTATATTTTAACTTTGAACTTTCTTCAAACTACAAATCTACCATTCCAGTGTTTTTCTTGCCATACTTTATTTACTTTGCCACCATGGCATTTATTGCCTTTACCTCCCTTATCTCACATCATTTGCTCACATTGTATATAGTCTTATTTTTTTCTACTGCATCATTGATTGTATGTTGTTTTACTCCATGTGTAACTCTGTGTTTTTGTATGTTGTCGAACTGCTTTGCTTTATCTTGGCCAGGTCGCAATTGTAAATGAGAACTTGTTCTCAACTTGCCTACCTGGTTAAATAAAGGTGAAATAAAAAAGAAATAAATACATTTAGGGGCTTCATAGCAAATTGGGTGAATACATATGCACGCACCACTTTTCTGTTGTAAAATTGTACTTTTTTTAAAAACATGTTATTTTTTTCATTTCACTTTACCAATTTGGACTATTTTGTGTATGTCCATTACATGAAATCCAAATAAAAATCTATTTAAATGACAGGTTGTAATGCAACAAAATAGGAATAACGCCAAAGGGGATGAATACTTTTGCAAGGTGCTGTAAATGTAATTAAATGACTTTGGTCTTTCTCATCCTTTATCCAGTCCATAGAGGAAGGTTGTATGATCAATTAAAATTTCCTAGGCTTTTAGGCCTCTGGCTTAGTAAGCATTTCTTTGTTCATGCTTTGTCTTGCAAGTTAGCCTATATGCTTGGAATAATGCTTTGTAAATTTAGCTTTATGCCTTCATTGTGAGTCCATTCATTTCACATAGTAAGTGAGACTTTCTTTTGTTTTAAAGTAAATTTCCTTACATTCTACACATTTTGCCATGGGGCAGGGATTTTTATGTTGTTGTTACAGTTTTATAGCTAGTCTCCTGCAATTTTACAATTTTTTCCATGACTCATGTTAATGAGATATCTGAGTGAGATTTACTAATAAAATCAATCTAAAAAATGCTAGCTGACCTGGTCAAATTGAGTGACTCGCTCTCTCGCTCTTGCTCTCGCTCCGTCAGAAAGACTGCAGGGCATTCTCTGATTATATCAAAACCTAGAAACGCTAATGCCACAAAAACTACAGGTAGACATGACTTTGTCCTCCGTTGCTCCTTTCCTTTCCTCTCATCCCTCTTTCTTCCCTCATTATTAACATGTTCCCTTGTTATCTTCCATCCTCCTATGGTGACAGCGAGAGATGAGAGTCTATATAGCCTACTGTTAATCACTGCTGAATAATTAAAATAGGCATGTGGGAGGGAAAGTGAAAGGGAATGTAAATAAGAGAAAAGGAGAGGGGGAGAGACACAGATGAACAAACACACACGCGCAAACGCACGCACACACACACACGCATGCACACACACACGCGCGCACATGCGCTCATATACACACACACACACACTTCAATTATCTCTTTATGACACACAGGCATGTGAATGGGACAGCACTTCTGAATGTCTGTCGTGTAATTTTGCTGACTGTTCAGGTTCTAGATATAATTAGCAGGTTCCCCTTTGGCAGAGAGAACAGAGGCGACATCCCAAATAGCACCCTATTCCCTATATAGGCCCATAGGGCCATGAAGGGAGTAGGGTAACATTTAGGAATCAACCTGAGAGAACTGTGAAAGCAGTGGGGAAGCAGAAGAGAATTACTTAAACACTTCAACAATGAGCACTCCCCCTGTGTTATGGCACTACACACCTCGAGGAGGAAATCTAGTCATACTCTCCTGCTCTGATGCACACTACCAGTTATTAAAAATCACAGCAGCACTTTTTACTATAGCGGTGAGCTTTCTTGACTCTGACAAGATGACTCTTTCAGGGTCGTGACTAGATGTTTTCAGTATAGTGGTGAGCTGTCTTGACTCTGACAGGGTCGTGACTAGATGTTTTCAGTATAGTGGTGAGCTGTCTTGACTCTTTCAGGGTCGTGACTAGATGTTTTCAGTATAGTGGTGAGATGTCTTGACTCTGACAAGACGACTCTTTCAGGGTCGTGACTAGATGTTTTCAGTATAGTGGTGAGCCGTCTTGACTCTTTCAGGGTCGTGACTAGATGTTTTCAGTATAGTGGTGAGCCGTCTTGACTCTGTCAGGGTCGTGACTAGATGTTTTCAGTATAGTGGTGAGCCGTCTTGACTCTGACAGGGTCGTGACTAGATGTTTTCAGTATAGTGGTGAGCTGTCTTGACTCTTTCAGGGTCGTGACTAGATGTTTTCAGTATAGTGGTGAGCTGTCTTGACTCTTTCAGGGTCGTGACTAGATATTTTCAGTATAGTGGTGAGCTGTCTTGACTCTGTCAGGGTCGTGACTAGATGTTTTTGAGAAGTTCCACTGCACATCACAATTGCAGGTTTCTGTTTTGTATTTTTTGGTCTTTTTTTTCAAATTTATTCCACAATGTCTGCAATGCTTACTCACTCCACAGGTGGAAATGAGAGTATGGCTTTTTGAGAACACGTGGAGCACAGTAAGATGACTGTAATTTGACCATTCTAACCCATTTTGCTGATGTGATATACATTACAGGAAGATGCACCAGAATGCCAACCATTTGCATCTGTTGTAATTACAATCGTGGCAATGCAATTTAGAGGTACGGTATTGAACAGGTTGAAGTGGTTTGGGTATAGCACACATGTAGTGGAGTTAACTGCTGTTAACTCCACAAAGACCTGTTAGTAGCTTTTTAATTAGCCTCTACCTCTCAGTGTGTGTGTTAAAAACAAAGCCCTTATCAATTGTAAAACAGCAACATGTAAGAGGGCCACATGCTAAACAAGGTCTTTAATCAATGACTGTCACACAGCCACAGGCTAGGTCTGCCAGAGTCTTGTGCGTTTGTGTGTGAGTGTGTGAGTGTGTGAGTGCGTGAGTGTGTACGTGTGTGTGTGTGTGTGCAGTGTAGTGTGTATACCACACCACACAAACACTCACTCATGCCAGCTTTGAAGATAACTGACCTTGCAGGTTTGCGTTGTGCTGCACACTATTCCACTCAGTGTGTCCCCTTTAGTAGCCAATCAAAGAGCCCGTGACTGTAACAGCGCTCCTTCATTCTTCCGTCCCCATGTAATCCTGCTCCCTTTTGAGACATGGTGAAGAGCTGATGGCTTCTCTTTCTGATTTGTTTGCCCTTTTGTTTTCACTCTGTTTGCTCTCTCTCTCAACTAGACAAAGCCAACAGAGTAGCATAGGAGATAAGCTCTCTTTGTGGTGTTTGTGCTTGGAGTGTGTGTGCGTGTGTGTGTGTGTGTGTGTGTGTGTGTGTGTGTGTTTTATTCATTTATTTGTTTGCATTTCAGGCCTTCTTCAAGTTCTATTTGTGACTATGTGTATCTTTTTGGTTAGTGAGTTCTGTGAGTTTTGTGTTTGAATGTGCGTGTGCGCATGTCTGTGTGTGTGTGCATGGACTAATGTGTGTGTTTGTTAGTGTCTGTGTGTGTGTACTTGGGGATGATATGTGGAAGATTGATGTGTATGTCTCTTCTTTGTTGTTCTCCATCCTTTGTTAGTTTGGAAAGGCTAGCTGAAGATGGGAATGAATGGGACTAGTAGGATGCATCCGTTATGTTGTGACACACAGCTATTACAAAGAAACCAGACTGTGTGTGTGTCTGTGTGCGTGTGTCTGTATGTGTCTGTGTGTCTGTGTGTGTCTGTGTGTGTGTGTGTGTTCTCTGCTTTAAACCATCTACTATTCACGTATTGTTAATGTAAAACAACAGTAGTGATACTTTTTAAATATTTGTTTTATTTATTTCACCTTTATTAAACCAGGTAGGCCAGTTGAGAACATGTTCTCATTTACAACTGAGACCTGGCCAAGATAAAGCAAAGCAGTGCGACCAAATCAAACAACACAGACTTACACATAAACAAACGTTCAGTCAGTGTGTGCAAATGTAGAAGAGTAGGGAGATAGGTAATAAACATGTTGAAATTGAGGTTAAAAACATACAAAATATATACGAGGAAAAAATATATATATACATGGGACTTTACCCAAACAATTCGAGCATCTACTTCTAAAAATTCACCTTTCCACTCACTGTTGCCGCTTGCTATAGACCTCCCTCTGCCCCCAGCTGTGCCCTCGATACCATATGTGAATTGATTTACCCCCATCTGTCTTCTGAGCTCGTGCTACTAGGTGACCTAAACTGGGACATGCTTAACACCCCGGCCATCCTACAATCTAAGCTTGATGCCCTCAATCTCACACAAATGATCAATGAACCTACCAGGTACAACCCCAAATCCCTAAACACGGGCACCCTCATAGATATCATCCTAACTAACTCACCCTCCAAATACACCTCTGCTGTTTTCAATCAAGATCTCAGAAATCACTGCCTCATTACCTGCATCCGTAATGGGTCTGCGATAAAACGACCACCCCTCATCACTGTCAAATGCTCCCTAAAACAATTCTGCGAGCAGGCCTTTCTAATCGACCTGGCTGGGATATCCTGGAATGACATTGACCTCATCCCGTCAGTAGATGATGCCTGGCTATTCTTTAAAAATGCCTTCCTCACACTCTTAAGCATGCCCCATTCAAAAAATTTAGAACTAGAAATAGATATAGTCCTTGGTTCACTCCAGACCTGTCTGCCCTTGACCAGCACAAAAACATCCTGTAGCGTTCTGCATTAGCATCGAATAGCCCCCGTAATATACAACTTTTCAGGGAAGTTAGGAACATATATACACAGGCAGTTAGGAAAGCTAAGGCTAGCTTTCTTAAACAGAAATTTGCATCCTGTAGTACTAACTCAAAAACGTTCTGGGACACTGTAAAGTCCATGGAGAATAAGAGCACCTACTCCCAGCTGCCCACTGCTCTGAGGCTAGGAAACACTGTTACCACCGACAAATACACTATAATTGAGAATTTCAATAAGCATTCCTCTACGGCTTGCCATGCTTTCCACCTGGCTACCCCTACTGGAACGAACTGCAAGAATCTCTGAAGCTGGAGACTCATATCTCCCTCACTAGCTCTAAGTACCAGCTGTCAGAGCAGCTCACAGATCACTTCACCTGTACATAGCCCATCTGTAAACAGCCCATCTATCTACCTACCTCATCCCCATACTGTATGTATTTATTTATCTTGCTCCTTTGCAACCCAGTATCTCTACTTGCACATTCATCTTCTGCACATCTACCATTCCAGTGTTTAATTGCTATATTGTAATTACTTCGCCACCATGGCCTATTTATTGCCTTAACTTACCTCATTTGCACTCACTTATATAAACTTTTTGTTTTGTTTTGTTCTAATGTATTATTGACTGTATGTTTTGTTTATTCCATGTATAACTCTGTGTTGTTGTCTGTGTCGAATTGCTACGCTTTATCTTGGCCAGGTTGCAGTTGCAAATGAGAACTTGTTCTCAACTAGCCTACCTGGTTAGATAAAGGTGAAAAAAAATAAAAAACACGACAAGACAAAGACATCTGACGGCTACGCCATCTTGGATTACATAAAATAGTGTGTTTGTGCGCATGTGCATTTATTTGAGTGTGTGTGTGTGTGTGTGTGTGTGTGTGTGTGTGTGTGTGTACTGTATGTGTATGTTTGCGTGCATGTGTGTATCTGATAAACGGTGTATTTTACTGACTCTGTAAGGATTAATCTGTTGTTTTGTGACATGCAGTTCTTTTAAGAGAAGCAGGCTGAGGGGTTTGTACAGGGTCCTTAGCCTACAGGGACAGCTGACACTTTCCACTCCTCATATCCAGGGCTAGACGCAGGTGTTGGGTGTTTACAACGAGAGGGGGAAAAAAAACGTAAAATAGAATGTTGACTCTTCTTCTTCTCTTCTGTTCTCTCATTTACATGTTCACTCATTTATATGTTCTCTCATTTACATGTTCTCTCATTTACATGTTCCTCCTTTTTCATCTTCTCCTTTTTCCCCCTTTTTATTTTCTGTTCCCTTTTCTCCGTGGACCAATTACTATGAGTATAGATTCCCTGTCAATCAGTAAAGTTCATTAACAGTGCATTTTCAATGGCAGAGACAGTGTGGGTGTCAACAGATCTAAAAACACACACAGACATACACACACACACACACACACACACACAGCAGGCTGAGAGGGGTTAAACCAATACTATTTAGTCATATTGACTTTGTAGTGAATGAGTGTATCAATTCAGACACTGATGAGCAGTTATTTTGGGTGGGGGGAATTGTTGCCATATGGAATTGTTAAGACAGTCATACTATGGCTCATTTAGCTATTTGATTTTGAATTTTAGGACCCCTGTAGGTATCTTATTCCTTGTTTGTTTCACAAAAAAATATTTATCATCTTCAAAGTGTTCCCTTGTGTAAATCAAATGATACAATCCCCCCCAAAAATATATTTTAATTACAGGTTGTAAGGCAACAAAATAGGAAAAATGCTAAGGGGGTGAATACTTTCGAAAGCCACTGTATGCTTTATTTTATAGTGTTGATGTCTTCACTATTATTCTACAATGTAGAACATAGTAAAAAGAAAAACCTTTGAATGAGTTGGTGTGTCCAAACTTTTGGCACAAAACTACCTTTATACTTCCATAAAAATTTTTTAACCGGTACCGGTTACCTTCAGACAAGTCCCGTGACACTTGTGGGGCATACAGAGCAAAACTGAGAACACCATCGTGTTTGTGAGAATCTTCCATTTCCAATAGTTTGTAGTTATCAGGTAAGACCCAGATGCAGACCACGTCGAAATAACATAGTTTTAATGAACCAATAGGGGCAGGCAATAGACAGGTCAAGGCAGGCAGGGGTCAGTAAACCAGAGGTGAGGCAACGGTACCGGACGGCAGTCAGGCTCAGGGTCAGGGGCAGGCAGAGTGGTCAGGCAGCCAAAACCAGGAGGGCGAGAAAAGAGAGACTGGGACAAAGCAGGAGTTGAGAAACAAAACGCTGGTTGACTTGACAAACAAGACAAACTGGCACAGACAGACAGAAAACACAGGTATAAATACACAGGGGATAATGGGGAAGACGGGTGACACCTGGAGAGGGGTAGAGACAATCACAAAGACAAGTGAGACAGATCAAGGTGTGACAGTAGGTCAACCAGTTAGTTTTCTTGATTTCTCATGGTCTGACTGACACCGCTCTAGCTCTGCCACCTTTCAACGCAAATGCGGAAGTACGACATCGGTGGATTGAGATGCATCTGATGCAAAAAATGGGATATCTCTAGTTTAACAGATATCTCTAGTTTATTAGATATCTCTAGTTAAACAGATATCTCTAGTTTAAACTGAAAGATTTTTATGGTGTTTGTTTTTATTTTGTCACTGGTGCGTCAATCGACTCTGTGGTTAATACACCAAGCTATTTGTATATACCTTCCCAATCCCCATTATTACACCTAGCTTATTTTATCTACCTTCCCAAACCTCATTAATACACCTAGCTTATTTTATCTGCCTTTCCAATCCCCATTAATACACCTGGCTTATTATCTACCTTCCCAACCCTCATTAATACACCTAGCATATTTTATCTACTGTACCTTCCCAACCACCATTAATATACCTAGCTTGACTTGTCTACCTTCCCAAATCCCATTAACACACCTAGCTTATTATCTACCTTCCCAACCCCCATTAATACACCTAGTTTATCTTATTTACCTTCCCTACCCCTACCCTGGTGGTCTTCCCACTTAACATGAAATGCAATTTTACAAATGCAACAACAGACAGAGCTTGAGGAAATATGTTGTATTTTGCAGAAACCTGCTCTTTTTACTCTCTGTTCCAAACGTGCTAGACGGCCAGTTCGTATAGCCTTTAGCCGTACCCTTATCCTACTTCTCCTCTGTTCCTCTGGTGATGTGGAGGTTAATCCAGGTCCTGCAGTGTCTAGCTCCACTCCCACTCCCCAGGTGCTCTCATTTGTTGACTTCTGTATCCATAAAAGCCTTGGTTTCATGCACGTTAACATTAGAAGCCTACTCCCTAAGTTTGTTTTACTCACTGCTTTAGCACACTCTGCCAACACGGATGTCTTAGCAGTGTCTGAATCCTGGCTTAGGAAAACCACCAAAAACCCTGAAATCTCCATCGCTATAACATTTTCAATCCAAGATAGAACTGCCAAAGGGGGCGGTGTTGCAATCTACTGCAAAGATAGCCTGCAGAGTTCTGTATTACTATCCATGTCTGTACCCAAACAATTTGAGCTCCTACTTCTAAAAATTCACCTTTCCAGAAACAAGTCTCTCACTGTTGCCGCTTGCCATAGACCTCCCTCTGCCCCCAGCTGTGCCCTCGATACCATATGTGAATTGATTGCCCCCCATCTATCCTATGAGCTCGTGCTACTAGGTGACCTAAACTGGGACATGCTTAACACTCAGGCCATCCTACAATCTAAGCTTGATCCTCAATCTCACACAAATTATCAATGAACCGACCAGGTACAACACCAAATCTGTAAACACGGGCACCCTCATAGATGTCATCCTAACTAACTCACCCTCCAAATACACCTCTGCTGTTTTCAGCCAAGATCTCAGCGATCACTGCCTCATTACCTGCATCCGTAATGGGTCTGCAACCAAACGACCACCCCTCATCACTGTCAAACGCTCCCTAAAACATTTCTGTGAGCAGGCCTTTCTAATCGACCTGGCCGGTGTATCCTGGAATGACATTGACCTTATCCCGTCAGTAGATGATGCCTGGTTATTCTTTAAAAGTGCCTTCCTCACCATCTCTTAAGAACTAGGAATAGATATAGTCCTTGGTTCACTCCAGACCTGTCTGCCCTTGACCAGCACAAAAACATCCTGTGGCGTTCTGCATTAGCATCGAATAGCCCCCGTGATATGCAACTTTTCAGGGAAGTTAGGAACAAATATACACAGGCAGTTAGAAAAGCTAAGGATAGCTTTTTCAAACAGAAATTTGCATCCTGTAGTAGTAACTCAAAAAAGTTCTGGGACACTGTAAAGTCCACGGAGAATAAGAGCACCTCCTCCCAGCTGCCCACTGCTCTGAGGCTAGGAAACACTGTTACCACCGATAAATCCACTATAATTGAGAATTTCAATAAGCATTTCTCTACGGCTGGCCTATCTTTCCACCTGGCTACCCCAACCCCGGTCAACTGCCCGGCACCCTCCACAGGAACCCGCCAAAGCCCCCACCATTTCTCCTTCACCCAAATCCAGATAGCTGATGTTCTGAAAGAGCTGCAAAGTCTGGACCCATACAAATCAGCCGGGCTAGACAATCTGGACCCTCTCTTTCTAAAATGATCTGCCAAAATTGTTGCAACCCCTATTACTAGCCTGTTCAACCTCTCTTTCGTATTGTCTGAGATCCCCAAAGATTGGAAAGCTGCCGCGGTCATCCCCCTCTTCAAAGGGGGTGACATTCTAGACCCAAACTGCTACAGACCTATATCTATCCTACCCTGTCTTTCTAAGGTCTTCGAAAGCCAAGTTAACAAACAGATTACCGACCATTTCGAATCCCACCGTACCTTCTCCGCTACGCAATCTGGTTTCAGAACTGGTCATGGGTGCACCTCAGCCACGCTCAAGGTCCTAAACGACATCATAACCGCCATCGATAAGATACATTACTGTGCAGCCATATTCATCGACCTGGCCAAGGCTTTCGACTCTGTCAATCACCACATTCTTATCGGCAGACTCGACAGCCTTGGTTTCTCAAATGATTGCTTCGCCTGGTTTACCAACTACTTCTCTGATAGAGTTCAGTGTGTCAAATCGGAGGGCCTGTTGTCCGGACCTCTGGCAGTCTCTATGAGTGTGCCACAGGGTTCAATTCTCGGGCTGACTCTCTTCTCTGTATACATCAATGATGTTGCTCTTGCTGCTGGTGATTCTCTGATCCACCTCTACGCAGACACACCATTCTGTATACTTCTGGCCCCTCTTTGGACACTGTGTTAACTAACCTCCAGATGAGTTTCAATGCCATACAACTCTCCTTCCGTGGCCTCCAACTGCTCTTAAATGCAGGTAAAACTAAATGCATGCTATTCAATCGATCACTGCCTGCACCTGCTCACCCGTCCAGCATCACTACTCTGGACGGCTCTGACTTAGAATACGTGGATAACTTCAAATACCTGGGTGTCTGGTTAGACTGTAAACTCTCCTTCCAGACTCACATTAAGCATCTCCAATCCAAAATTAAATCTAGAATCGGCTTCCTATATCGCAACAAAGCATCCTTAACTCATGCTGCCAAACATACCCTCGTAAAACTGACCATCCTACCGATCCTCGACTTCAGTGATGTCATCTATAAAATAGCCTCCAACACTCTACTCAACAAACTGGATGCAGTCTGTCACAGTGCCATCCGTTTTGTCACCAAAGCCCCATACACTACCCACCATTGCGACCTGTACGCTCTCGTTGGTTGGCCCTCGCTTCATACTCTTCGCCCAACCCACTGGCTACAGGTTATCTACAAGTCTCTGCTAGGTAAAGCCCCGCCTTATCTCACCTCACTGGTCACCATAGCAACACCCACTCTTAGCATGCGCTCCAGCAGGTATATCTCACTAGTCACCCCTCCTTTGGTTGTCTTTCCTTCCAGTTCTCTGCTGCCAATGACTGGAACGAACTGCAAGAATCTCTGAAGCTGGAGACTCATATCTCCCTCACTTGCTTTAAGCACCAGCTGTCAGAGCAGCTCACAGATCACTGCATCTGTACATAGCCCATCTGTAAACAGCCCGTCTATCTACCTACCTCATCCCCATACTGTATTTATTTATTTGTCTTGCTCCTTTGCACCCCAGTATCTCTACTTGCACATTCATCTTCTGCACATCTACCATTCCAGTGTTTAATTGCTATATTGTAATTACTTCGCCACCATGGCCTATTTATTGTCTTAACTTACCTCATTTGCACTCAATGTATATAGACTTTTTGTTTTCTTTTTTTCTACTGTATTATTGAATGTATGTTTTGTTTATTCCATGTGTAACTGTGTTGTTGTATGTGTCGAATTGCTACACTTTATCTTGGCCAGGTCGCAGTTGCAAATGAGAACTTGTTCTCAACTAGCCTACCTTGTTAAGTAAAGGTGAAATAAAAAAATAAAAAATAAAAAAATTGGGCTTGCTGCTGCTCACCTGCCAATTCTCATTCTTGGATATAAGTACCTAGACAATGGAAAATACTTTGGTGTTGATCTGTCTGAGAGGTAACAGCAGGAATATACTCAATATATTATTAAAGAGTTAAATTAACTCATGTACTTCGGGGCCCTTAGGATCCTGTTTGTTGTATTTATTGCAGTTGTATGTTTTGTAATATTTTCCAATAGCAATTTAGTATTATGTTTATGATTTTAAACATATTGTATGTAAAAATCGTTGTCATAGCACAGCATGCAAAGTGGATGTGAGAGAGAGAGAGATTGAGAAAAGAGAAAAAGAGAGAGAACGAGAGAGAGAAAGTGAGAGAGAGACAGGAGGGAGAGGGAGAGAGGGGGAGGGAGAGAAAGAGATTATTGTAGCAATGATTCCACACATCTTTTATGGGATGATATTGTGATGAGGCAATGCTTTTTCTCATTTTTTGGCAATATCTTAGTACTCATATTAAACTGAAACCCAAATGATATTAACTGTAAAAAGTATTAGAAAAATACCAAAAGTTTCTCGTTTTAGATTTTGTGGGTGTGTTCGTGTTTTTGCCAGTGTGTGCATGTGTTTGTGTGCATGCATTAGTGTGTGTGCCCATGCGTGTGTGTGTGCATTTGTGTGTGTGTGTCTTAGTGACGTTACTCATTTTCCCAGGGACGTGTGGACAGTTTTTTATGACTCTTAATCAAAATAAACTGCATCTGTCTGATTTCCATAATAATAGGGAATGTGCACGGACGCGTTATTCATTAGTTTGCTCTGGTGTGCTAGCCTAGCTGAAGCAGGAAGTGGATTTAATGTATTTAGTATCTCACTGTTGCCTAAGTAGCTGGGATTATTATAATAGCCTGTCAAGGCTAAAGCCTGGGCCTAATTCCCCTTCTCCAGATATCCCTTACAAAGGACAAGCTAATATTGCTATACTTTTCCAATTCCATACTGATTTACTTAGACTGTAATAGAGATGTAGGATCTTAATTTGATCACTCTTTTGCTGCTAAGAATTTGCCTCCACGACAGAAATGCAAACATTTGGTGTACTCAATGTTTAAAAAGGTTTCTAAAGTTTGCAATTTCCACTTTAAAATGTCAAACTTGTAGGTATATGATAGAGTGGTGTGCCTTTAATTAAAGCTGGGTTATGTGAGGATGTGTGTGTGTATATATTTGTTTACAGGCCTCTTTTCTTCATCTTTTATGAGGGTGTGGGTACAAGCGCGAACACAAATATGCAGGCACACGCACGCACGGACGCACACATGAACACACACACGCACTCAAATATCAGACCATTTGCCAATAATTCAACCGCATCGCAAGCTGCAAAGGTGTGAAACTCAGCATACAGTCCATTCCATCATCAGACTGAAGCAGTCAGCGACTTACAGTGTCAGGTCATATACGTGCTAGAAATACAAATCCACTCTTGGAGCAAAATGATTATCAGAAGGATTTACTTTATGTAATTTTAAGCATGTTCTTGTCTTCTGCTGTAAGCATAAGTTGGATTCAAGTGATATGCATGCACTTGTTATTGAACTTCCAACTCTCTTCAAGAGTAGTTGAATATATCCCACACATTCAGTGTGCACTTTAGTTCTTGCCTTTTTTCAATTCAATGCGTCTTGTTTGGACTACAAGGTACTTTTCCCTTTGCTGTGTCAAGAGGACCAAGTATTTCATAAAATATGCAGCTAGCGGGACGTTTAAATGAATGATGGCTATCTACCATCAAGATGGACATTGAGTGACTGACCCTGACCTTTCATTAACATATGTTAGATGTATGAAATTATTATAATAATATGCATATACCTCCTACTAATGGAAGTCATGGAGCGTATGGAGATGAGGATAAATGGAAATTAATGTGCAATGTTCAAGCTTTCTTTTTCCAAGATGAAGAAACAGCATGAGATGTGTGCTTTTCTCTCCAACTTTCAACTTTTGAAAAGTACTTTTCTGCAATACTGTAGGTTTCAGAATAATCCTTTTTCTGAAATATTAAGTTAAAAGTTTTGCTGACGTCACGAAAAAATAACTTGTTCAGCTTCAAGCAGCTTTGCCTGCTGGATGCCCTCTTGATGTTCTAAAAACATTGGTTGGATTTCTCAGCCCCAAGTTCTTACATACAAAAACATGGTTTCTTAAGTTCCTTTGCTGAACTGAGTAATGTGTTTGGATCAGTGGAGGCTTCTCAGAGGAGGAAGGGGAGGACCATCCTCTTCAGCGAGTTTCATAATACTAAATATGTTCAGGTCATCAAATAATTGATTAAAACAGACTGTTTTGCAAAGAAGGTCCACAGTAGCCTCAACAGCACTCTGTATGGTAGCACCATTGTGTAGCTGGAGCACAGCTAGTTTCTTTCCTCTTCTGGGTACATGACTTCATTTCAAAACCTAGGAGAGTCAGGGTTTTCACCCCCTTCCATAGACTTACACAGTAATTATGACAACTTCTGGAGTACGTCTCCCAGGCTATCAGAGCTCTTGCAGTATGAACTGAGATGTTGTCCACCCAATCAGAGTATGAATATAGCATTGAAAGCATACGCTATAACTAGCTAGCACTGCAGTGAATAAAATTGATTGAGTTGTTGACTCAAAGAGAGAGAAAGTTTACAACAAATTAATTTCTTAAATGTAGGAGAAGCAAGGTAGAGAGAGAGGGATAGTTATATTTAGTTGTATTTTTGCTTCACTTAGCTAGCGAATGCAGCTATCTAGTTTAGCCTACTCAAACACCCGGCTCAAAAAGAAAGGGATACTATGTTAGAAGCTGGCTATGGCTATCAAGTGCTGGAACTCTTCCAAGTCAAGGTAAGCTTTTGGTTTTATAAATGTATTGCCACCGTGGCCCGCTTGTGTAACTGCTCTACTGCTTGCTGACTATACACTGTACTGCTTGATTTTAGCGGGTTTACCAACGTGTTAGTTCTAGTAGCTATGTTGACTATGATGTTACTAACATCGTTAGCTAAGAAGGTGACAACGATATAGGCTATGTGTAGCAGTTAGCGGTTATTAAGTGAAGGTTTGGCTTGGAAAGGGTTTTTCTCATGGTCACAGACAGCTGATGTGTTTTGCACTGAAGTCCATAAGCGAAGGGAAAAGCGTAGATGCGAGAAGGAATTATACAATGAGCAAAATGTTCATGCTGTTTGTATGTGGCTGCTATGGAAGTGAACTGTGTTTGCGTGTGATCAGGAATGTATTCATTCCGCTGATTCTGTTCAAAAACGTTTCCTAAATGGAAGCAAATGGAACAAAACAGGGATACCTTCATTTGTCCAATAGAAACTCTCATTTGCAACTGTTGGACTAATGATTACACCCTTGATCAGCTAGATGCAGGGAAGAGTGTGCATGGCGGTATTGAATGTGTCACTGTCTGTCACCTTGATTACTCAAATATTTCTCTCGACCTGTGCACCTACGTTGTAAACTTTCATTCATAGGCTAGGTTTTAGCAACCTCATGATGGTTATAGGGAACATTTTAGTATCATCCAGTAGCCTAAATCTATCACTGTTACATTGAGCTGGGTGAATGGAATATGAATGACAGTCATCCCAATATGCTGAAATAGAAATAAGGCCATGCTCATAAAAAAATAATTGTCCTCCATTATCTTATTATTTAACGTCATCGACCGCCACTGGTTTGGATATACTGTACGTTAGTTCTGCACATGTCTTCCTAAATGTTTCCTCCTCTCCCTTTTCTGGTTGTAGATTAACAGACTTCCTGTTGATAGGGGAGCCGACTGGGCTACTTGGCTGGTCTGGACTGACTTCCTGGTTATAGGCTAGGTGGAAGATGACAACGGTTAAGACAACATGATTTTAATATCTCTGTCACGACTTCCGCCGGAGTCAGTCCCTCTCCTTGTTCGAGCGGCGTTCGGCGGTCGACGTCACCGGCCTTCTAGCCATCACCGATCCACTTTTCATTTTCCATTTGTTTTGTCTTTGCTTTTTACACATCTGGTTTCAATTCCCCCATTACGTGTTCATTATTTAACCCTCTGGTTTCCCCCATGTTTGTGTGCGTGTTTGTTTTATTGTAAGGCTGTATCTGACGGCTGGTATTATTGTTACCGGGTTTTGTTATTACGCCCGTTTATTTCGTGGTACCGGTATTTTTCCAGCACCATAGTATTGTGTTTACACTGGTGTTTTTTCTTTCATTAAATACCTTGTCCACGCATCTCAGCTCTCCTGCACCTGACTCCTTTCACCAGTTACCCACAGCCTTGACAATCCCATAACTCTCTGCAACAATGGGAAAGAATTCTAAACAATGGGACTAGCAATGCTAGCAACAATGACTGGAGGTGAGAGAGTTTGTCCATCAAAGTGAAAAATAAACACAATTGTAGGGAATTTTAGCTAATTACTCAGCAAACACATATTATAATGTTTTTACTGTCATTAAAAACATTTGAATGTTTTTCAAATTAACTACAGCCACTTTATTTTCTGCCGCTGGTCACGGTTCCAATGCTAATCCTGTAGAATCAGCAACAGCCCTGGTCCATTGAATTTGTTTATTTCCTAACGCTGGAATTATTAGGTTGTCTTGTCCGGTATATTTTTGACCTTGGTTATAGAGGAGCCGACTCAGCTGGTTGGCTGCTCTGGACTGTCCTCACAGAACTTTTCATGTGATTGAAGATGGTAGAGAGCCCTGAGGCGGGAGAGCATTTTGTGTTTCCGTTGAGGAAGGCAGTGATGGTAATGGAGATTTGCCGTTGTGGTCATGGAGATAGAGAATTTTCTGGTGTGTGTCAAACTGTATAGTAAGGGCTTCTGAACTTGTTGTTATTTTGTCATTGTGTTCCCTAAATTATTTAGTGACCTCTCAAATAAATGAAAACAATATAAATGTTTTACAGAAGAGGACCTCTCATGGGTTTTGATCCCCCAAATTCAGAATTCAGCAAACAAAGAGAGATGTTGATGTGAAGAGCGGGAAGAAGATGAAGTGATGCTAAAATGGGGGAAGGAAGGATGGAGACGGAAGAACGATTGAAAGAAGGCTGCAGAGGTCTGTCAGTTAGCTGGAGAGAGGGAGAAGTAGGGAAAGAAGGAGGGACTAAGGAAGGAGTTGAACTAAGGAAAGGAAAGAGGATGATGCTTCAGAAGGCTTTCATTTGGAAGTATGGAAAAAGACGAGAAGGACAGAGGAGGAGGAGGAGAGAGGGAGGGAGGGGATGGAGGGGATGGAGAGGGGAAAGCAGAGATAAAAGGGTGAGTGTGTTGCAGATTGGCATTTATGGTCTTGAATTTTGCCCTGGAGGCAGCTCTGCAGAGTTGTCACTAGCTGGCACATCCACAAAGTCATACAATCTGATTTTAAAGCATAACCCTAACCTTAAACACACTTCTAACCCTAATGCCTAACCCTAATCTTAAAATAAGACTAAAATGCAAAATAATAATTCATACATTTTTTATGATAATAACCCATTTTGAATTTGCAGATAGCCTATATGGTAGAAATGGCTCAGTTCTGCCTCCAGGGCAAGAGTCATGACAATAAACGTCAACCTGCGTGTGTGTCAGGGCCTGTGGAAGAGGAGGAGGAAACGAGGGAGAGGATGATAGGTGAGAGCAGAGCGGAGCTAGACGTGTGTCAGGGCCTGTGGAAGAGGAGGAGGAAACGAGGGAGGGGATGATAGGTGAGAGCAGAGCGGAGCTAGACGTGTGTCAGGGCCTGTGGAAGAGGAGGAAACGAGGGAGGGGATGATAGGTGAGAGCAGAGCGGAGCTAGACGTGTGTCAGGGCCTGTGGAAGAGGAGGAGGAAATGAGGGAGGGGAGGGTTGGTGAGAGCAGAGCAGAGCCAGAAGTGTGTCTTGGGACTGTGGAGGAGAGGGGGAGTGAGGGAGGAGATGGAGGGGTGTGAGCGGAGCAGAGCTATAAGTGTGTCTGGGGCTGTGGAGGAGAGGGGGAGCGAGGGAGGAGATATAGAGGTGAGAGCAGAGAGGAGCTATACGTGTGTCAGGGGCTTTGGAGGAGAGAGGGAGCGAGGGAGGGGATGGAGGGGTGAGTGTGTCTGTGACTGAAAATGAATCCTGTCAGATTCCCAGGGCAGTACATATTGGGATTAATGAAGGGGAATGTTCAGCCAGGGAGATCTTCACACCCAGTCAATTATTAATGCATAGGACCAGTAGTAGATGGGGAGGGAGGGAGAGAGAGAGGGAGGGAGAGGGAGGGTAGTAAGACCAGAGAAAGAGAGGGAGGAAGGGTGGTTTGGGGATGGGAGGAAGACCAGAGAGAGACACGGGAGTATGAGAGAGAGAGATAGAAAGATAGAAATAGTGGAGCGAGAGAGAGGGGGGTGAAGAGAGAAAGAGAGGGGGGAGAGAGGGGTGAGAGAGGGTGGAGAGAGAGGGAATTCTGAGAGAGATGGAGAAAGAAGGGAGAGAAAAGAGATATTGGGAGAGAGGAGATGGAATGCTGCAGAGTAATAAAGTCAAGGGGCAAATAGATATAGAGGGACAAGAACACACACAGAAACACACACACGCAGCCTTGGCTTTGGCTGAAGTTATGAAAGGATGTATTTTGGCCCAAAATGGCGACTGAAAAGACAAGGCCACAGCACACTTAGATATAATGGGTCCCAAATTAACTTTTAACAAAGGGGAGAGAGAGAGGAAAGAGAGAGATTGGAATGAAAGGGGTATAGAGAGAGAGAGAGAGAGAGAGAGAGAGAGAGAGAGAGAGAAGGGGGAGAGAGAGATCTGAGAGAGAGAGAGAGAGACAGTTGGGCTAGAGAGAGAGAGAGAGAGAGAGAGAGAGAGAGAGAGAGAAGGGGGGAGAGAGAGATCTGTTAGAGAGAGAGAGAGAGAGAGTTGGGCTAGAGAGAGAGAGAGAGAGAGTTGGGCTGAAGAGAGAGAGAGAGAGAGAGAGAGTTGGGCTGGAGAGAGAGAGAGAGAGAGAGATAGTTGGGCTGGAAAGAGAGAGAGAGAGAGAGTTGGGCTGAAGAGAGAGAGAGAGAGAGATAGTTGGGCTGGAGAGAGAAACAGAGGTGGACAGGTTATGGAGAGACATGTGAACAGGTAGACCTCTGAAAGACAAGGCTACAGCACACGTATATATACTGGCTCCCTCAGTCCCTTTTAATCAGGGGGGAAAGAAGGCAACAGAAAGAACCTGAGAAGATTGCTGTGTAAATTAGTCTGCAGTGGACACTTATTTTTTGCGGTTAAAAATTGACATTTGAGCAGACATTTAGTGCTCACTCTACACTCCTCCCCTCTGCTCCCCCTCTCTTCCTCTCCTCCATTGATTCCTATTGATCTGTCGGTTATTGCTCACCGCAGTTCATTTCTCTCACTGCAGCGTGTTTAGGAGGAATAGAACACAATTTCGCCTAGGGGATTTTCTCTAAGGCTTAGAGTCTAACTTGAGGCACACAGGCGCAGGCACACACTCACACAGAAATGTAATTAAAATAGACACTCATATATTCACAGCTAAAATAATGAACAGTGAGTATGTTAACAAATGCAGAGTATTATATTAATTTACACACAATCACACCCAAAAGCAACATATTTCTACCAGCCCCCGATTTTGATAAAATCCCATATCTTCTGGGTGAAATACCACAGTGTGCCATAACAGCTGCAAGATTTGTGAGCTGTTGCCACAAGAAAAGGTAAACCAGTGAAGAACAAACACCATTGTAAATAAACACATATGTATGCTTATTTCTTCCCCTTTTGTAATTTAAGCATTTGCATATTGTTATAACGCTATATACATAATATGACATGTGTAATGTCTTTATTCTTTTGTAACTTATGTGAGTGTAATGTTTACTGTTCATTTTTATTGTTTATTTCACTTTTGTATATTATCTACTTCCCATGCCAATGAAGCCCCTTGAATTGAAAGAATGTAATTGATTATAAAAGCAGCATCAAGGGTAAACTGCTAACTCCAGGCAACAACCATCTCAATTTATGTTTCTGTATGTCATATTTATGTCCATCGCTTTCTTGAGCCTTCTTCAATGTAAACGATTAGTCCCACATGGATCTGATGGGGAAGTGAAGGAGGAAGCTCTCTCTCTCTCTCTCTCTCTCTCTCTCTCTCTCTCTCTCTCTCTCTCTCTCATTCTCTCACTCTCTGTCTCTCTCTCTTTCTCTCTCCCATCTCTCTCTTTCTCTCTCTGTCTCTCTCGCTCTTTCTCTCTCTCTCTTTCTGTCTCTCTCTTTCTCTTTCTCTTTCTCTCTCTCTCAGCTCTTTCTGTCTCTCTCTCTCTCTTTCTGTCTCTCTCTCTCTCACCCCCCTCTCTCTCTCTGTATCTCTCTCTCTTTCTCTCTCTTTCTGTCACTCTCTCTCTTTCTGTCTCTCTCTCTCTTTCTCTCTCTCTCACCCCTCTCTCTCTCTCTCTGTATCTCTCTCTCTGTATCTCTCTCCCTGTATCTCTCTGTATCTCTCTCTCTCTTTCACCCCTCTCTCTCACCCCTCTCTCTCTCTCTGTGTGTATCTCTCTCTCTCTCTCTGTATCTCTCTCTCTCTGTATCTCTCTCTCTGTCTCTCTCTCTCTGCCCCGTGAAACACAGGATGTGTCCCAAATGACACCCTATTCTATGTTCAGTGCATTCGGAAAGTACTGATTGGAAATGTGCTGTGGGGATGTTTTTCAGCGGCAGGGACTTGTAGACTAGTCAGGATCGAGGTAAAGATGAACAGAGCAAAGTACAACCTGCTCCAGAGAGCTCAGGACCTCAGACTGGGGCGAAGGTTCACCTTCCAACAGAACAATGGCCTTCAGCACACAGCCAAGACAACGCAGGAGTGGCTTCGGGACAAGTCTCTGAATGTCCTTGAGTGGCCCACCCAGGGCCCGGACTTGGACCCAATCTAACATCTTTGGAGAGACCTGAAAATAGCTGTGCAGTAACGCTCCCCATCCAACCTGACAGAGCTTGAAAGGATCTGCAGAGAAGAATGGGAGAAACTCCCCAAATACAGGTGTGCCAAGCTTGTAGGGTCATACCTAAGAAGAGTCGAGGCTGTAATTGTAGCCAAAGGTGCTTCAACAAAGTACTGAGTAAAGGGTCTGAATAGTTATGTAAATGTTATTTCTCAGTTGTTTCTTTTTAATACATTTGCTCTGTCATTATGGGGTATTGTGATGTCATTATGGGGTATTGTGATGTCATTATGGGGTATTGTGTGTAGATAGATGAGGGGAAAAAACAATTGCATCCTTTTTAGAGTAAGGCTGTAACTTAACAACATGTGTAAAAAGTCAAAGGGTCTGAATACTTTCCGAATGCACAGTGCCTAAAGGCCCATATACTGTATAGTACCATATACTGTATAGCACCTGTGGTTTCTCATGTAGGGAATAGGATGCCATTTGGAATGCACAGACAGATATATCATAAAGTTATTCAACATTATTCATAACACAGGGGCTAAATTATATTCTTCTGCTAATTAAATGGGCAGCCCTAATCAATTCTTTTCCAAAGAAAATCACAGGAATTTGGAAGACTGTGGAAGTCTTGGTATTCATGATTATGTTTCAGTATCCCCAATGTATCCATATTGTTATATTTCATGCGATGAAACACTGACGCACACAACACACACGCCTGTCCTGTAACATTAACCAGATGTGTGTGTTTTGCAGTATTTGACTTTGAGGCAATTGTGTCTCAAGAGCTCTACATCCTCAACTCTGTGACGTGTTTAATATTGCTGTAAATTGCAACACAGCAAATGAAGACATTGATTAAATGGTGAAAGTTATGAATGTAACTAATGGAAACAAATTATCAGAATCTCGTTGTCTTGTGTAATTTCATGAAGAAGTCAACAAAATGGGAACAAAAAATCAATTTCCTCATCATGGAAACTTATGTCTCACAATATTATTGAAAGAAGAAAGAGAAAACAAGGATTAAATATGTAAAATAAACCCATGCTGGATTCATAAATATTTTAGGATGTATAATTTGATGAAAAAGTTCATGGTTTTTTTACTGCTTACCAGAGTCACAGATAAACGGGGAGACGACTCTCTTCCTCCAACTAACAATTTGTTTCCAGACTTTGGCGGCTGTTTCTGCTGCTCATCAGTTTATACTGGTTAAATATTTATGTTTAGGATCTGTCTCAGCGGGCGCTGAGCTGAACCCACCTCATCAGTTCTCCTTCTTATTAATTTATGAACAAATATGATTTATTAATTCCTACGCTCATCCCATCCCGACTCACATTCCTAACAAAGTTTATAACTATGCAATTTGTCACTCTTGTTTGTCAGACTCGTGTTGCAAATCCAGAAACTACAAAAACACCCTGTGAAAAATGTTGAACAGTGTCAGGGGAGGGATAGAGAAAATATACACAAATTACAAACTGGAAGACATTTTCATTTATTTATTTATTTGTAGTTATTTTCATATCGACTTGATGCTCTCGCTCCTTTTTCTTTTGACGGCTTCTCTCTCTCTCTCACTCGCATTTGAAAAAGAGACCTAGGTCTCAAAATGTCATCCCTGTTAAAATAAATAAATACACTCTCTGTCAAGCGATAGAGACAGGACCACCACAGTTATCACATTAGAGTCATCAGAGAGAGATGATGGTCCTTACATATCACATGGACATCTGCAGGGGTCATCAATACTGGAGAGAGAGAGAGAGATAGAGAAAGAGATGGAGAGAGACAGAGAACTTCACACTCATGAGAGCATTCATACTCACCCACACATGCACGCAATACACACACACACACACACGCGCATGCACACACACACACGTATGCATGCATGCAATACACACACACACACACACACACACACACACACACACACACACATGCACACACATGCATGCACACACACACTGACACACAGACAGACACACAAGTGTACCTGCCAGGCAACATATGGTGGAGGTACCTGCTCCTACCATCCGTCATCACTTTAAAGAAGTCATTAGTGGTTCCAGTGATCCAGTGATCGCAGAGTTATCTGTCCCACAACATACTGCACCGAACAGCTCTCTGTGTCTGATACTGAGATGAGTCAACTCCATGGCTGACAGATGAAAAGGGAACAGGGAGACAGACTCAGGCCCATCTTGTGTTGATTTGACTTATTTTATTTGCTTTAATAGGGACAATTTGCAGTTACTACAGTACATTCGTTTTCGGACTTCTAAATTACTATTTTAGAGTATAACTTATAAGCGCTTCACGGAACATAGTTCAGCTTTTGTACCCCATCAGAACCCAAGATATAAGCTAGCTCCAATGTTTGTAAACAAAGTAAATGTAAACAAACACTATTTAGCCTCAAAATATGGATAAACCCCCTCTATGTCCTTGCATCCATAGCTCTGTCTATGAATTTGAGTGGTTACATTTTTCCAGGCCCATCCCACAGCTTGTTAACACACACACGCACGCACACACACACACACACACACACACACACACACACACACACACACACACACACACACACACACACACACACACACACACACACACACACACACACACACACACACACACACACACACAACCTCGTACTGTGCATGTAGACACTCACATACACGCATGTACAACCATGCTTACACACAGCAACACACACACTCACAACCCCTCCTCTTTCTAATAGCCTCTTCGATGGGATTGGGAGATCAGGGACCCTCAAACCAATTACACTACCCTGCAGTAGCCATCTCCACATGTCACACAGACACACATCGTCCCCCACAGACACCCTACCTCAGGCAAACTCAATCCTGGGACAAATTGCTTTTTTTACCAGTGTCAGAGAGGCTGGGTTATAAGAGGTAACTGGAGGGTAACCTAGTAGGGTCTGGGCCTAAATCAATTGGAAAGCAGAGTTAGATACAGGTAGTTATTTCTTCAGTATACACTCCATCTCAGACTAGACTCTTTGGGACAGATCCAGAGTTAAACAACAGCAGACTGTATACTGTACCTGAACTCAGGGGCGCAACTTTGGTTTTAGAAGTACGGGTGACATAACTTTAAAAAAATGTTTTATCCAGTCTGATAAACACTCCAAACAGCCTACCCGGCCGATCGGAGGCATGCACATGGTCCTAAAGCACACAGTTGCCACGTTTTGTATTACATTCCAATGATAAAACTGTAGGGGGGATGCAATTTGTGAAAGTTGCGTACCTGCCCGGACTAAATGGGAACTTAATATGGATCGTCTACATTGGTCATGTTTTTTGTCCAACATGGTATATTATGAAACCAATCAATTAGTTACTTTTCGCATAGTTAAATGTACGTTTAAGTAATTTAGCAGACTAACTTTGTTGAAGTCTGCTCATTGTCTTTTTGAGTTTCATGGTGTCTCTGTTGTTCACAGCTCTAGTCTGATATCATAGCATGTGATCACTGTCAAAGAGATTGATGATGACATAACAACACCATATTGTTGATCTCACTCCTCTGAGATTCTATTGTTTTAGACTTCTGTTGTGTTTGGTTATTTTATTAAACTCTTTCATTGGTTGTTGTTTCGCTTGTGCTTCTTTACTTTCTTCGGATGAGATGTCGTTAAAAGATAGGGCAGCCGTGCTTCTAGCTCCCAAGCAACTTTGCAGTATTTCTTTTTTTTTATATGTTATCTCTTACATAATTAGCCCAGAAATGTTATGGTGTTATTACATACAATCGGAAAAAACTTTTGGATATCGGAGTGCCGGTAACTCACCAGCATTACGACCAGGAAAACGACTTTCCCAAATTGGATCCTTTGTTCGTACCCCCCAAATAAAACTTTATTAGTCACGTGCGCCGAATACAACTAGTGTAGACCTTACCGTGAACTGCTTACTTACAACAGTGCAGTCCAAGAAGAGTTATGAAAATATTCTCCAAATAAGCGAATGTAAAAAATAATAAAAGCAACACAGTAACATAACAATAACAAGGCTATATACAGGGGGTATCAGTACCGAGTCAGTGTGTGGGGGTACAGGTTAGTTGAGGTAATTTGTAAATGTAGGTGGGGGTGTCCATGTAAATAGTCCGGTGGCCATTTTATTAATTGTTCAGCAGTCTTATGGCTTGGGTGTAGAAGCTGTTAAGGAGCCTTTGGGTCCTAGACTTGGTTCTCCGGTACAGCTTGCCGTGCGATAGCAGAGAAAACAGTCTATGATTTGTGTGACTGGAGTCTCTGACAATTTTATGGGCTTTCCTCTGACACCGCGTATTATATAGGTCCTGGATGTCAGGAAGCTTGGCCCCAGTAATGTACTGGGCTGTACGCACTACCCTCTGTAGTGCCTTACGGTCAGATGCCGAGCAGTTGCCATACCAGGCGGTGATGCAACCGGTCAGGATGCTCTCGATGGTGCAACTGTATATCTTTTTGAGGATCTGGGGACCTAAACCAAATCTTTTCAGTCTCCTCAGGGAGAAAAGGTTTTGTCGTGCCCTCTTCCCGACTGTCTTGGTCTTGAAACTCTCGACTCGCTCTACTACAGCACCGTCGATGATAATAGGGCGCTGTTCGGCCCGCCTTTTCCTGTAGTCCACGATCAGCTCCTTTGTCTTGCTCACGTTGATGGAGAGGTTGATGGGCAGTGTGGTGACAGGACGTCTCTGACCTCCTCCCTATAGGCTGTCTCATCATTGTCGGTGATCAGACCTACCACTGTTGTGTCGTCAGCAAACTTAATGATGGTGTTGGAGTCGTGTTTGGCCATCTAGTTGTGGGTGAACAAGGTGTACAGGAGGGGACTAAGCACACACCCCTGAGGGGCCCCAGTGTTGAGGATAAACGTGGCAGACGTGTTGTTGCCTACCCTTACCAACTGGAGGCGGCCCATCAGGAAGTCCAGAATCCAGTTGCAGAGGGAGGTGTTTAGTCCCAGGGTCCTTAGCTTAGTGATGAGCTTTGTGGGCACTAGGGTGTTGAACGCTGAGCTGTAGTCAATGAACAGTATTCTCACATAGGTGTTCCTTTTGTCTAGTTGGGAAAGGGCAGTGTGGAGTGCGATTGAGATTGCGTCATCTGTGGATCTGTTGGTGCAGTATGCAAACTGGAGTGGGTCTAGGATTCTGGGGTGATGCTGTTGATGTGAGCCATGACCAGCCTTTCAAAGCACTTCATGGCTACTGACGTGAGTGCTACGGGGCGGTAATCATTGATGCAGGTTACCTTCACTTCCTTGGGTACAGTAACTAAGGTGGTCTGCTTGAAATATGTAAGTATTACAGACTGGTTCAGGGAGTGGTTGAACATGTCAGTGAAGACACTTGCCAGTTGAACTGATTCCAGAGGCTGATCCAAAACACCACCGGCGGAGAAGAGGTATTCGGAGTGGTCTCCTAGTCCGACTCAGGAGGTGCGCACACCACCCACCACTTCTGAGTATATTACTCACTAATGTTCAGTTTCTAGATAATAAAGTTGACGAGCTCAGGGCGAGGATTTCCTTGCAGAGAGAAATGAGGGATTGTAACATACTCTGTTTCATGGAAACATGGCTTTCTCGGGATATACTGTCTGAGTCCGTACAGCCAGTTGTGTTCTCAGTTCATCGTGCAGACAGGAATAAAGATCTATCTGGGAAGAAGAAGGGTGGGGGTGTATGTTTTATGATTAACTACTCATGGTGTGATTGCAATAACACACAGAATATCAAGTAATTTTGTTCACCCGACCTAAAATACCTAAAAATCAAATGCTGTCCATATTACCTCCCAAGAGAATTCTCTTCGGTTATGGTCACAGTCGTGTATATTCCCACTCAAGCCAATACCACGACGGCCCTCAAAGAACTACACTGGACTCTATGCAAATTGGAAACCACATATCCTGAGGCCGCATGTATTGCAGCAAGTGATTTTATCAAAGCCAATCTGAGGAAAACGCTACCGAAGTTCTACCGACACATTGACTGTAGCACTCGCTCAGAGAAAACATTGGACCACTGCTACTCAGCTTTTTGAAATGCCTACAAGGCCTTCCCCCGCCCTGCCTTTGGCAAATCTGATCACATCTCCATTTTGCTCCTCCCTTTCTATAGGCAGAAACTCAAACAGGATGTACCCGTGCTACGGACTATTCAATGCTGGTCTGACCAATCGGAATCCATGCTTCAAGATTGTTTTGATCACGCGGGCTGAGTATGTTCCGGGTAGCTTCTAAGAATAATATTGACAAATACACAGATACTGTGACTGAGTTTATCAGGAAATGTATAGGAGATGTTGTACCCACTGTGACTACACAAACCAGAAACCGTGGATAGATGGCTGCATTCGCCCAAAATTAAAAGCGTGAACCACCGCGTTTAACCATGGCAAGGTGACTGGGAATATGGCCGAATACCAACAGTGTAGTTATTCCCTCCAAAAGGAAATGAAACAGACAAAACTTCAGTACAGAGACATAGTGGAGTCTGAATTCAATGGCTCAGACAAGAGAAGTATGTGGCAGTGTCTACAGACAATCACGGACTACAAAGGGAAAACCAGCCACATCGTGGAAACCGACGTCTTGCTTTCGGATAAGCTAAACACCATTTTCACCCACTTTGAGGATAAAACAGTACCACCGACGTGGCCAGCTACCAAGGACTGTGGGCTCTCCTTCTCCGTGGCCGACCTGAGTAAGACATTTAAGCGTGTTAACCCACGGAAAGCTGCAGGCCCAGACAGCATCCCTACCTGCGTTCTCAGAGCATGCTCAGACCAGCTGGCCGGAGTGTTTACGGACATATTCAATCTTTCCCTATCCCAGTGTACTGTCCCCACATGCTTCAAGATGTCCACCATTGAAAGCAAAGGTAACTGAACTAAATGACTATTGCCCCGTAGTACTCATTTCTGTCATCATGAAGTATTTTGAGATACTAGTCAAGGATCATATCACCTCCACCTTACCGGCCACCCTAGACCAGGGGTGGGCAATTCCTGTCCTCGGGGGCCTGATTGTTGTCACAGTTTTCCCCAGCCCCAGCTGAAACACCTGACTCCAATAATCACCTAATCATGATCTTCAGTTTAGAATGCAATTTCATTAATCAGCTACAGTGCCATGCAAAAGTATTCATCCCCCTTGGCATTTTAGCTATTTGTTGCAATACAACCTGTAATTTAAACTGGTTTTTATTTGGATTTCATGTAATGGATATACACAAAATAGTCCAAATTGGTGAAGTGAAACGAAAATAAAAAAATTATTGTTTAAAAGAATTATAAAAAAAATAAAAATGGAAAAAAGTGGCTCAGCAGTAGAAGCTCAGCAGGAGCTCAGTAGGGTCTCAGTAGGGTCTCAGTAGGAGCTCAGTAAGGTCTCAGTAAGTTCTCAGTAGGAGCTCATTAGGAGCTCAGTAGAAGCTCAGCAGGAGCTCGGTAGGATCTCGGTAGGGTCTCAGTAGGGTCTCAGTAGGAGCTCAGTAGGAGCTCAGTGGGGTCTCAGTGGGGTCTCAGCGGGGTCTCAGTAGGAGCTCAAGTTCTCAGTAAGTTCTCAGTAAGTTCTCAGTATGTTCTCAGTAAGTTCTCAGTAGGAGCTCAGTAGGGTCTCAGTGGGGTCTCAGTAGGAGCTCAGTAGGAGCTCAGTAAGTTCTCAGTAGAAGCTCAGTAGAAGCTCAGAAGGGTCTCAGTAGGAGCTCAGTAGGGTCTCGGTAGGAACTCAGTAGGATCTCAGTAGGAGCTCAGCAGAAGCTCAGTAGGGTCTCAGTAGGAGCTCAGCAGAAGCTTAGTAGGAGCTCAGAAGAAGCTCAGTAGGGTCTCAGTAGGGTCTCAGTAGGAGCTCAGTAGAAGCTCAGTAGGATCTCAGTAGGAGCTCAGTAGAAGCTCAGTAGGGTCTCAGTAGATGCTCAGTAGATGCTCAGTAGATGCTCAGTTGATCTGGAGGTTAACTATTTTATTTCAACACTAATTTGAATCCTCAGCGCCCATATTGGGGCTCCCGAGTGGCGCAGCAGTCTTTGGCACTGCATCTCCGTGCTAGAGGCTTCACTACATACCCTGGTTTGATTCCAGGCTGTTTCACAACCGGCCGGTATTGGTAGTTCCATCGGGCGGTGCATATTTTGCCCAGCGTCATCCCGGTTAGGGTTTGGCCAGGGTAGGCCCTCATTGTAAATAACAACTTGTTCTTAACTGACTTGCCTAGTTAAATAGAGCTTAAATAAATAAAAAATATATAGAAAAAAAATATATATATATATTACCAGACACTGCTTCTTATTCTACCACAGATTCAGAGTAGACTCAGTGGTGTATGTGTGTGTATGTCCGAGAGAGTGTGTTCCTGCTTGATACACTAGAGTACCGTCCTTGATGAGGACTTGGTGTTTCTAGGGGAGTGTCCCATTTAACAGTTGATACTCATTTAACCTCACAATGATGTTCTAAACACTCCTGAAGCCAACTTGAACTAATCCACCCCACTGCTGTCGTTGCCTTGGGAGCAGTTTATTCACATCTCATCTCTAGGTTATTTTGTCCACCTCCAAATCACTGGGGTGTGCTGCTCTTGTATATGTAGCAACTCATCTTCAATTCCAGTCCAGACACAGCCAATGCATTTCAGCAGAGAATAAGCACCAGTCCACCTGTTTACACCACTTTCTCTGCTAGTGCCATTGTGTCTGATTGTCCTGTAGACTGCCATTGTGTATGATCGTCCTGTAGACTGTGTAATTGTGTCTGATTGTTCTGTAGCCTGTCATTGTGTCTGATTGTCTTGTAGACTACGTCATTTTTAAATCACATTGACATTTAGTTGAAATTGAGTTGAATTGAGTTGAATGTACAGGACATTATGATAGGACATGCTTTCAGAACAGCTCCCGACCATGTAAAGCATTGTATGGGTTTTTGTCCTTACAGCCGCTCAGTACATGAGTGAAGACGGAAGACAATGCATATGCATTCATCAGTGTTCGTTTTTGTCAGTCAAAAATTGTCACGAGCGTCTAGGACCAGTAGATATGTGAAATCAGGAGCAGGAGACAGAGGGCCGGAGCAACTGAGTTTTAATAAGAAATACCAGTCGTAATAGCCGTTGGGCACAGGGCGTGTGGCGAAGTCCGCCAGGAGAAAACACTTTTCTCAATAAAAACAAAGAAGCGCACTGAAAAAACAAACAGCGCGCGGGGCGCAGCCCGGCAATATAATGACTTCTTAATCGGATACAATACAACTGTCCTTCGTGAACAAATGAACAATCCCGCACGAGAACCCCAACTGAAAATACACATTAAATAACCCCCCACTAATGACAAACACAAAACAGGTGCGGGATAGACAGACAAAACCAACAGACACAGAAACAACGATCGGTGGCAGCTAATAGGCCGGCGACGACGACCGGCGAGCGCCGCCCGACCGAGGAGGGGCGCCACCTTCGTTAGATACTGTGACAAAAATGAAACTTGACAACTTATTTTTGGAGTTGCATACGCGCAAAGGCCAATATATTGTAAGTTTTTTTGGACAATCATCTATGCTAACCCACATTAAAATAACATGTGCTCAATCGTACATTTTCTGATAAAAATCACTGTAGCCAAATACAGATTTTGTTTACTCCATGGCTCTTAGTCATTCCAGAGAAACAAACCAATCTGTCAACACAGGTCTGAAGTAGTCTGTGTTTAGTAAGTTAACCAGCAGATGTGACCCTTGGAGGCCCTATCTATTTGAATGTGAATAGATTTGGTTTAATGTGTGTTCCCTTTTCCTGTCTTGTCTTTATCCCTCATCTGCACTGATGTGATCTGATAGCCATAGAATGGTGTGTGTGTGTGTGTGTGTGTGTGTGTGTGTGTGTGAGTGTGTGTGTGTGTCTGTCTGTGTGTGTGTGCGTCTGTGTGTGCGTGTGTGCGTGTCTGTGTGTGCGTGGGTGTGTGTGTGCGTCTGTGTGTGCGTGTCTGTGTGTGCATGTGTGCCTGTGTGCCTATGTGTGAGTGTCTGTGTGTGCGTGGGTGTGTGTCTGTGTGTGCATGTGTGTGCGCGAGTCTGGGTGTGTGTGTGTCTGTGTGTGCGTGTCTGCGTGTGTGTGTGTTTGTGCGTGTGTGTACACTGATAGTCATGTAATATAATGGATGCCTACTGGGTATTGGCTTCCACCTGACACTTCTTCTCCATCTCCCCAGATAAAATAACAGATGAGGGGATGAGAAAAAAAAGAGAGGGGGGAGAGGTCCATTAGTACTATGAAAAACAAAAACATGTTTTTGATCTGATGTGTGAGTGTGTGCTCACTGGTTTAATTTAAAAAATGAACAACCCTTATCAAAGCCATTATGGAGATGTGATAGTTGGTTAGGGATTGAGAAAAAAATAACACTGCTATGTCTTCTCTCCTGTAAATTGAACGTTTTTGATCATTCAGAGCCCTGTTAATTATCATTCAGAGCCCTGTTAAGTATTGCTCAGAACCCTGTTAAGTATCGTTCAGAGTCCTGTGAAGTATCGTTCAGAGCCATGTTAAGTGTTGCTCAGAGTCCTGTTAAGTATCGTTCAGAGTCCTGTTAATTATCATTCAGAGCCCTGTTAAGTATCATTCAGAGTCCTGTTAATTATCATTCAGAGCCCTGTTAAGTATCGTTCAGAGCCCTGTTAAGTATTGTTCAGAGCCCTGTTAAGTATCGTTCAGTCCTGTTAAGTATCGTTCAGAGCCCTGTGAAGTATCGTTCAGAGCCATGTTAAGTGTTGCTCAGAGCCCTGTGAAGTATCGTTCAGAGCCCTGTGAAGTATCGTTCAGAGTCCTGTTCAGTATCGTTCAGAGCCCTGTTAAGTATCGTTCAGAGCCCTGTTAAGTATCGTTCAGAGCCCTGTTAAGTATTGCTCAGAACCCTCTTAAGTATCGTTCAGAGCCCTGTTAAGTATCGTTCAGAGCCCTGTTAAGTATTGCTCAGAACCCTCTTAAGTATCGTTCAGAGTCCTGTTAAGTATCGTTCAGAGCCATGTTAAGTATTGTTCAGAGCCCTGTTAAGAATTGTTCAGAGCCCTGTGAGGTATCGTTCAGAGCCCTGTGAGGTATCGTTCTGAGCCCTGTTAAGTATCGTTCAGAGCCCTGTTAAGTATCGTTCAGAGCCTTGTTAAGTTTCGTTCAGAGCCATGTTAAGTATTGTTCAGAGCCCTGTTAAGTATCATTCAGAGCTCTGTTATGTATCGTTCAGAGCCCTGTTAAGTATTGTTCAGAGCCCTGTGAAGTATCGTTCAGAGCCATGTTAAGTATCATTCAGAGCCCTGTTAAGTATCATTCAGAGCCCTGTTAAGTATCGTTCAGAGCTCTGTTATGTATCGTTCAGAGCCCTGTTAGTATCGTTCAGAGCCCTGTTAAGTATTGCTCAGAGCCCTGTTAAGAATTGCTCAGAGCCCTGTTAAGTATCGTTCAGAGCCCTATTAAGTATTGCTCAGAGCCCTGTTAAGTATTGCTCAGAGCCCTGTTAAGTATCGTTCAGAGCCATGTTTAGTATCGTTCAGAGCCCTGTTTAGTATCGTTCAGAGCCCTGTTAAGTTTTGCTCAGAGCCCTGTTAAGTATTGCTCAGAGCCCTGTTAAGCATTGCTCTGAGCCCTGTTAAGTATTTCTCAGAGCCCTGTAAATTATTGCTCAGAGCCCTGTTAAGTATCGTTCAGCGCCCTGTTAAGTATTGTTCAGAACCTGTTAATTATTGCTCAGAACCCTTTTAATTATCATTCAGAGCCCTGTTTTGTATCGTTCAGAGCCCTGTTAGTATCGTTCAGAGCCCTGTTAAGTATTGCTCAGAGCCCTGTTAAGTATCGTTCAGAGCCCTGTTAAGTATTGCTCAGAGCCCTGTTAAGTATTGCTCAGAGCCCTGTTAAGTATCGTTCAGAACCCTGTTTAGTATCGTTCAGAGCCCTGTTTAGTATCGTTCAGAGCCCTGTTTAGTATCGTTCAGAGCCCTGTTTAGTATCGTTCAGAGCCCTGTTAAGTTTTGCTCAGAGCCCTGTTAAGCATTGCTCTGAGCCCTGTTAAGTATTGTTCAGAACCTGTTAATTATTGCTCAGAACCCTTTTAATTATCATTCCGAGCCCTGTTTTGTATCGTTCAGAGCCCTGTTAGTATCGTTCAGAGCCCTGTTAAGTATTGCTCAGAGCCCTGTTAAGAATTGTTCAGAGCCCTGTGAAGTATCATTCAGAGCTCTGTTAAGTATCGTTCAGAGCCCTGTTAGTATCGTTCAGAGCCCTGTTAAGTATTGCTCAGAGCCCTGTTAAGAATTGCTCAGAGCCCTGTTAAGTATCGTTCAGAGCCCTGTTAAGTATTGCTCAGAGCCCTGTTAAGTATTGCTCAGAGCCCTGTTAAGTATCGTTCAGAGCCCTGTTTAGTATCGTTCAGAGCCCTGTTTAGTATCGTTCAGAGCCCTGTTAAGTTTTGCTCAGAGCCCTGTTAAGTATTGCTCAGAGCCCTGTTAAGCATTGCTCTGAGCCCTGTTAAGTATTTCTCAGAGCCCTGTTAATTATTGCTCAGAGCCCTGTTAAGTATCGTTCAGCGCCCTGTTTTGTATCGTTCAGAGCCCTGTTTAGTATCGTTCAGAGCCCTGTTAAGTATTTCTCAGAGCCCTGTTAAGTATCGTTCAGAGCCCTGTTAAGTATTGCTCAGAGCCCTGTTAAGTATCGTTCAGCGCCCTGTTAAGTATTGTTCAGAGCCTGTTAATTATTGCTCAGAACCCTTTTAATTATCATTCAGAGCCCTGTTTTGTGTCGTTCAGAGCCCTGTTAATTATTGCTCAGAGCCCTGTTAAGTATCATTCAGAGCCCTGTTAGTACCATTCAGAGCCCTGTGAGGTATCGTTTAGAGCCCTTTTAGTACCGTTCAGAACCCTGTTAGGTACCGTTCAGAGCTCTGTTAATTATTGCTCAGAGCCCTGTTAAGTATCGTTCAGAGCCCTGTTAAGTATTGTTCAGAGCCCTGTTATGTATCGCTCAGAGCCCTGTCAAGGGTCACTCAGTACTAAGCTATGTGGATTTGTTTTAAAAGAAGGTTGTGGCAAGTATCATTTAGCTATTTGATTTAAAATATTTCAGGCCTGATTATGTACTGGAATAATTTCTCAATAAGATTTGTTTGATTAAGTTGGTTATCCTACCGAAATTATTCTAAGAGGTGCATTAAGGGTTGGATATAGAGAAAGTATTCAGACCCTTTGACTTTTTCCACATTTATTAGATTTTATTTTAGTTTTAGTTACATTTTAGGGGGTAGATCAGCTTTAATATTGCGGATAGATTGTAGCTTCCATCAATGTAATTGTCTGCATCATTTCCATTCCCCCATATACTTTTGGGGTAGATATACACTACCGTTCAAAAGTTTGGGGTCACAATTTCCTTGTTTTTGAAAGAAAAGCACATTTTTTGTCAATTAAAATAACTTCAAATTGATCAGAAATACAGTGTAGACATTGTTAATTTACTAAATTACTATTGTAGCTGAAAACGGCTGATTGTTAATGGAATATCTCCATCAGCGTACAGAGGCCCATCATCAGCAACCATCAGTCCTGTGTTCCAATGGTACGTTGTTTATGCTAGTCCAAGTTTCTCATTTTAAAAGGCTAATTGATCATTAGAAAACTATTTTGCAATTATGCTAGCACTGAAAACTGTTGTCCTGATTAAAGAAGCAATACAACTATAGCCTTCTTTAGACTATTTGAGTATCTGGAGCATCAGCATTTGTGTGTTCGATTACAGGTTGAAAATGGCAAAAAATGGCTAGAAATAAAGAACTTTCTTCTGGAACTAGTCAGTCTATTCTTGTTCTGAGAAAACAGAGCAGAAATAGGAGTGGGAGGCCCCGGTGCACAACTGAGCAAGAGGACAAGTACATTAGAGTGTCTAGTTTGAGAAACAGATGCCTTACAAGTCCTTAACTGGCAGCATCATTAAATAGTACCCGCAAAACACCAGTCTAAACTTCAACAGTGACGAGGCGACTCTGGGATGCTGGCCTTCTAGGCAGAGTTCCTCTGTCCAGTGTCTGTATTCTTTTGCCCATCTTAATCTTTTATTTTTATTGGCCAGTCTGAGATATGGCTTTTTCTTTGCAACTCTGCCTAGATGGCCAGCATCCCGGAGTCGCCTCTTCACTGTTGTTGTTGAGACTGGTGTTTTGCTGGTACTATGAAGCTGCCAGTTGAGAACTTGTGAGGCGTCTGTTTCTCAAACTAGACACTCTAATGTACTTGTCCACTTGCTCAGTTGTGGTTAGAGCCAGTTTGCGCTGTTTTGTGAAGGGAGTAGTACATAGCATTGTACGAGATCTTCAGTTTCTTGGCAATTTCCCTCATGGAATAGCCTTCATTTCTGTAATTTCTGTATTTTCTGGTGGATTAAACTGAAATTGCAACCAACCTCTATGGCTTGTTTAATAAATAACGATATTTTGGAGATTATTTCATAACCGAAAGTGAGTGGTTGTAATCTGAATAAAGGGTAAAAGACCATTATTGAGCATGGAGTCAACATGGAGTCAGTGATATCAGCCCTGAGCATATCAGACTGCTTTTTTCCCCACTACATCACCGGATTCCTGCCGCAAGCTCTGGACCATTACACCGGATCTTCGTAGCTAGCTAGTTGCTACCGAGCGGCTATTGTGGCTAACGCCCTTGTCCAGAAGCATGCACCAGTTAGCCACGAGCTAGCTTTGAGCTAGGCCCATCACCCGGCTAGCAAACGAAGTACACCAACTACAATTGGCCTGGACCCTTTGTCGACACGGAGCCCCGCCGATCCATCACGACTGGTCTGCTGCATCGTGGATGTTGGTGATGACCCATCTGCTAGCCCGGGGCGCAAGCTTTCTGAACGCCATGTCTCCCGCTCGCCTAGCGAAGTAATCAACTACCGAACGCTCCCTGTTTCATCTATTGCTGCTCATTGGACCCTATGATCACTCGACTACACAGCTGATTCCTGCTGGACTGTTCATTAACACGGTACTTCATTTTGTTTATCTGTCGGCCCCAGCCTCGAACTCAGGCCCTGTGTGTAGCTAACTGACCCTCTCTGCCTATTCATCGCCATTTACCCGTGGTTGTTGTCCTAGCTGTTTACCTGTTGTTGTCTCACCCGTTGTTGCCTTAGCTCTCCCAATCAACACCTGTGATTGCTTTATGCCTTTCTCTAATGTCAATATGCCTTGTATACTGTTGTTTAGGGCAGCTCTCATTGTTTTATTTTACTGCTGAGCCCCTAGTCCTGCTCAACATGCCTCAGAGAGCCCACTTTTCCCACCCCCCCAAACATACGGAGACCGCACATAGCTTAAATGGCACCTCCAGAGATGCAACCTCTCTCATCGTCACTCAATGCCCAGGTTTACCCCCAATGTACTTGCACCCTACCATACCCTTGTCTGTACACTATGCCCTGAATCTATCCTACCACACCCAGAAAACTGCACCTTTTATTTTCTGTTCCCAAAGCACTAGACGACCACTTCTTATAACCTTTAGCCATACCCTCATCCTACTCCTCCTCTGTTCCTCTGGTGATATAGAGGTTAACCCAGGCCCTGTGTGTCCCCAGGGACTCTCATTTGTTGACTTCTGCAACCGTAAAAGCCTTGGGTTCATGCATGTTAACATCAGAAGCCTCCTCCCTAAGTTTGCGTTATTCACTGCTTTAGCACACTCCGCCATCCCTGATGTCCAAGCCATGTCTGAATCCTAGCTTAGAAAGGCCACCAAAAATTCTGAAATTTCCTTCCCCAATTACAATATTTTCCGTCAAGACAGAACTGCTAAAGGGGGCGGAATTGCAATCTGCTGTAGAGATGCAGAGTTCTGTCATACTATCCCGGTCTATGCCAAAATGAACTTCTACTTTTAAAGATCTATCTCTCCAGAAATAAGTCCCTCACTGTTGCCGCTTGTTATAGACTCCCCTGAGCTCCCAGCTCTGCCCTGGACACCATATGTGAATTGATTTCCCCCCATCTATTGTCAGAGTTCATACTGCTATGCGACCTAAATTGGGATATGCTTAACCTGTTTAGAATAGGGGGCAGTATTTTCACGGCCGGATAAAAAACGTACCCGATTTAATCTGGTTATTACTCCTGCCCAGAAACTAGAATATGCATATAATTGTTTGATTTGGATAGAAAACACCCTAAAGTTTCTAAAACGTGGCCTTCTATAGCTTCTTTATCGAAAACAGAGGATCTCTGCTGTAACGTGACATTTTCTAAGACTCCCATAGGCTCTCAGAAGGCGCCAGAACGTTGAATGATGACTCTGCAGTCCCTGGCTGAAAAACAGTAGCGCATTTGGATAGTGGTCGATCTGAGAACAATGAAACAGGTGTGCGCATCAAAATTAATTTTAAACAGCGTTTAACATGCTTCGAAGTACGGTAATGGAATATTTTGAATTTTTTTGTCACGATATGCGCCGGCGCGTCACCCTTTGGATAGTGTCTTGAACGCAAGAACAAATGCAGCTATTTGGATATAACTATGGATTATTTGGAACCAAACCAACATTTGTTGTTGAAGTAGAAGTCCTGGGAGTGCATTCTGACGAAGAACAGCAAAGGTAATCCAATTTTTCTTATAGTAAATCTGAGTTTGGTGAGTGCCAAACTTGGTGGGTGTCAAAATAGCAAGCCATGATGGCCGGGCTATCTACTCAGAATATTGCAAAATCTGCTTTCACAGAAAAGCTATTTTAAAATCGGACATAGAGATTGCATAAAGGAGTTCTGTATCTATAATTCTTAAAATAATTGTTATGTTTTTTGTGAACGTTTATCGTGAGTAATTTAGTAAATTCACCGGAAGTTTCGGTGGGTATGCTAGTTCTGAACATCACATGCTAATGTAAAAAGCTGGTTTTTGATATAAATATGAACTTGATTGAACAAAACATGCATGTATTGTATAACATAATGTCCTAGGAGTGTCATCTGATGAAGATCATCAAAGGTTAGTGCTGCATTTAGCTGTGGTTTTGGTTTTTGTGACATTATATGCTAGCTTGAAAAATGGGTGTCTGATTATTTCTGGCTGGTACTCTCCTGACATAATCTAATGTTTTGCTTTTGTTGTAAAGCCTTTTTGAAATCGGAAAATGTGGTTAGATAAAGGAGAGTCTTGACTTTAAAATGGTGTAAAATAGTCATATGTTTCAGAAATGGAAGTTTTGGGATTTTTGAGGAGTTTGTAATTCGCACCACGCCCTATCATTGGATATTGGAGCGGTGTTCCGCTAGCGGAACATCTAGATGTAAGAGGTTTTAACGCTCCGTCCTTGGAGAGCTCCCTTCGGGTGGTGGTGTGGATCCGTGGTTACCATTCCCAAGAGGTAGCTTGTCCTCTTCTTCTCTGTCCTCTCCTTTGGAGAAGCAATCACTCTTTTTTCCCCAGTCTTCCCCACTGCTGGTTCCCTCTTCTCTTTTGCAGGGGGAAGAGAATAGGTAATTAGTACCGTCATCTGTGCTTAATTGCCTCTGATCCCCTTGACTCACATGCCGGGCTGGACTACTATCTGTGAGACCAGCCTGCCCCCTGGTGGTCCTTCCACACTCCATACAAACCCACCCTAGAACCACTTAAATTTACATACTTCCCCAACAGGTCCACAGGCGATGCAATCTCCATCACACTGCACACTGCCCTATCCCATCTGGACAAGAGGAATACCTATGTAAGAATGCTGTTCATTGACTAAAGCTCAGCATTCAACACCATATTACCCTCCAAGCTCATCATCAAGCTGGAGGCCCTGGGTCTCATCCCCGCCCTGTGCAATTGGGTCCTGGACATTCTGACGGGCCACCCCAGGTGATGAAGGTAGGAAACAACATCTCCACTTCGCTGACCCTCAACACTGGGCCCCACAAGGGTGTGTGCCCAGCCCCCTCCTGTACTCCTTGTTCACCCACTATTGCGTGGCCATGCACGCCTCCAACTCAATCATCAAGTTTGCCGACGACACAACAGTAGTGGGCTTGATTATCAACAACGACGAAACAGCCCACAGGGAGGAGGTGAGGGCACGCGGAGTGTGGTGTCAGTAAAACAACCTCTCACTCAATGTCAACAAAACAAAGGAGATGATCGTGGTCTTCAGGAAACAGCAGAGGGAGCATCCCCCTATCCACATCGAATGGACAGCAGTGGAGAAGGTGTAAAGTTTTAAGTTCCTCTGTGTTCACATCACAGACAAACTGGAATGGTCCACCCACACAGACAGTGTGGTAAAGAAGGCGCAACAGCACCTCTTCAACCTCAGGAGGCTGAAGAAATTTGGCTTGTCACACAAAACCCTGACAAGTTTTTACAGATGCACAATCGAGAGCATCCTGTCGGCCTGGTGCGGCAACCTCACCGCCCTCAACCGCAATGCTCTCCAGAGGGTGGAGCGGTCTGCACAACACATCACCGGCGGCAAACTACCTGCCCTCCATGACACCTACAGCACCCGATGTCACAGGAAGGCCAAAAAGATCGTCAAGGACAGCAACCACCCGATCCACTGCCTGTTCACACCGCTACCATCCAGAAGGCGAGGTCAGTACAGGTGCATCAAAGCTGGGACCGAGTGACATAAGCTGTTCTTCAATCTCAAGGCCATCAGATGGCTAAACAGCAATCAGTAACTCAGAGAGGCTGCTACCTACATTGAGAACCATTCACTGGCCACTTTAATAAATGGATCATTAGTAATTTTTAACAATGCCACTTTAATAATGTTTACATATCTTACATTACTCATATCATATGTATACACTGTATCTGTCACGCCCTTGGCTCTCTAATGTGTAGTAGGTCTGGGCGTGACTAGTGGGTGGTCTAGTATATATATTTCTATGTTGGTGCTAATATGGTTCCCAATTGGAGGCAGCTGTTTATCGTTGCCTCTGATTGGGGATCATATTTAGGTAGCTATTTCCCCACCTGTGTTTTGTGGGATATTGATTGTTTGTTAGTGTGTTTGGGCACTACGTTCTCACGGTCTTTGTAAGTTTTGTTATTTTTTTTGTTAGTTTCACTTAAATAAATATGTGGACCTTACTCACGCTGCGCCTTGGTCTGTCTCTCCACACGATCGTGACAGAATATCCCACCAATAAAGGAACAAGCAGCGTGAAACTGAGGTAAAGGAGTTTTGGACTTGAGAGGACATGAGAGGACACGAGACCCTTCCTTGGCGGGAGTCGCCAAGGAGCATAGGGGGACAGCGACGACGCCGGGGACTACGGCCACAGAAACCCCAACATTTTTTTGGGGGGGCACATGGAGTGGTCGGCGGAGCAGCGGGAAGAGCCAGAGACCGTCAGGGAGGCAATGGGGAAGTTGGGAGAGAGAGATGTTGTACAAGTGTGTTCTGCTCAACATCCGACCAGAGGATCCGGTTAGCAATCTGGTGCAACCTGGGCCGGTTACACACTTCCGGCCTCCAGTGCGCCTCCCCAGTCCAGTACGTCCTGTGCCTGCTCCCCGCACTCACCCTGAAGTGCGTGTCACCAGTCCGGTGCCACCTGTACCGGCTCCACGCACTAGGCCTCCAGTGCGCATTCACAGTCCAGAGCTTCCAGCGACGGTTCCCAGTACGGAGCTTCCGGCGACGGTTCCCGGTCCGGAACCTCCTGCGACGGTCCACGGTCCGGAACCTCGGACATAGAGATTGCATAAAGGAGTTCTGTATCTATAATTCTTAAAATAATTGTTACGTTTTTTGTGAACGTTTATCGTGAGTAATTTAGTAAATTCACCGGAAGTTTCGGTGGGTATGCTAGTTCTGAACGTCACATGCTAATGTAAAAAGCTGGTTTTTGATATAAATATGAACTTGATTGAACAAAACATGCATGTATTGTACAACATAATGTCCTAGGAGTGTCATCTGATGAAGATCATCAAAGGTTAGTGCTGCATTTAGCTGTGGTTTTGTTTTTTGTGACATTATATGCTAGCTTGAAAAAAATGTGTGTCTGATTATTTCTGGCTGGGTACTCTGCTGACATAATCTAATGTTTTGCTTTCGCTGTAAAGCCTTTTTGAAATCGGACAGTGTGATTAGAAAAGGAGAGTGTTGTCTTTAAAATGGTGCAAAATAGTCATATGTTTGAAAAATGGAAGTTTTGGGATTTTTGAGGAATTGTCATTTGCGCCACGCCTATCATTGGATATTGGAGCAGGTGTTCCGCTAGCGGAACGTTTAGATGTAAGAGGTTAACTCTTACATCTAGATGTTCCGCTAGCGGAACGTCTGCTCCAATATCCAATGATGGGCGTGGCGCGAAATACAAACTCCTCTAAAATCTGAAAACTTCCATTTTTCAAACATATGACTATTTTACAGCTATTTAAAGACAAGACTCTCGTTAATCTAACCACACTGTCCGATTTCAAAAAGGCTTTAAGGCGAAAGCAAAACATTGGATTATGTTATTATATTAGATTATATTATCAGATGACACACCTAGGACATTATGTTATACAATACATGCATGTCTTTTCAATCAAGTTCATATTTATATCAAAAACTAGCTTTTTACATTAGCATGTGACGTTCAGAACTAGCATACCCCCCGCAAACTTCCGGGGAATTTACTAACAATTTACTAAATTACTCACGATAAACGTTCACAAAAAGCATAACAATTATTTTAAGAATTATAGATACAGAACTCCTCTATGCACTCAATATGTCCGATTTTAAAATAGCTTTTCGGATGAAGCACATTTTGCAATATTCTAAGTACATAGCCCAGCCATCACGGGCTAGCTATTTAGACACCCACCCAGTTTAGCCTTCACCAAAATCACATTTCCTATAAGAAAAATGGTCTTACCTTTCCTGTTCTTCGTCAGAATGCACTCCCAGGACTTCTACTTCAATAACAAATGTAGGTTTGTTCCCAAATAATCCCTCGTTATGTTCCATCAGCAACGTTTTGTTCGTGCGTTCTAGACACTATCAGAATGGTAAATCACGGTCGTGCGCATGGAGCAGAACGTGACAAAAAAATTCTAAATATTCCATTACCGTACTTCGAAGCATGTCAACCGCTGTTTAAAATCAATTTTTATGCAATTTATCTCGTAGAAAAGCGATAATATTCCGACCGGGAATCTGCGTGTCTGTAAACTGAGGGGAAAACCGAAAGACGGGGGCGGGGCAGGTCACGCGCCTAAGCCTTTCTCCTCTGATAGACCACTTAGGTTTTGCTCTCGTGTGTTTCAGCCAGGGCTTTGAATTACGTCATTCCTGTTTTTCCCGGGCTCTGAGAGCCCATTGGAGACGTGGGAAGTGTCACGTAACAGCAGAGATCCCTTGTAATAGATAGAGACAATCAACAAGGGCAAGAAATGTTCAGACAGGGTATTTCCTGAACAGAACCTTCTCAGGTTTTTGCCTGCCATAGGAGTTCTGTTATACTCAAAGACACCATTCAAACAGTTTTAGAAACTTTGGAGTGTTTTCTATCCAAAGCTAATAATTATATGCATATTCTAGTTTCTGGGCAGGACTAATAATCAGATTAAATCGGGTACGTTTTTTATCCAGCCGTGAAAATACTGCCCCCTAGACATAAGAGGTTAACCTCTTGCATCTAGACGTTCCGCTAGCGTAACCCCGTTCCGCCAGCGGAACCCCTATCCAACAGCCAATGGCATCGCATGGCGCGAAATACAAAACCAACCAAAATACCACAATTCAATTTTCTCAAACATATGACTATTTTACACCATTTTAAAAATAAGACTCTCGTTAATCTAACCACATTGTCCAATTTCAAAAAGGCTTTACAGTGAAAGCAAAACCTTCGATTATGTCAGGAGAGTACCCAGCCAGAAATAATCAGACACCCATTTTTCAAGCTAGCATATAATGTCACAAAAACCAAAACCACAGCTAAATGTAGCACTAACCTTTGATGATCTTCATCAGATGACACTCCTAGGACATTATGTTATACAATACATGCATGTTTTGTTCAATCAAGTTCATATTTATATCAAAAACCAGCTTTTTACATTAGCATGTGACTAGCATGTGACTAGCATTCCCACCGAACACTTCCGGTGAATTTACTAAATTACTCACGATAAACGTTCACAAAAAATATAACAATTATTTTAAGAATTATAGATACAGAACTCCTTTATGCAATCGCTATGTCCGATTTTAAAATAGCTTTTCGGTGAAAGCACATTTTGCAATATTCTGAGTAGATAGCCCGGCCATCACAGGCTAGCTATTTTGATACCCACCAAGTGTGGTACTCACCAAACTCAGAATTACTATTAGAAAAATAGGATTACCTTTGCTGTTCTTCGTCAGAATGCACTCCCAGGACTTCTACTTCAATAACAAATGTTGGTTTGGTTCCAAATAATCCATAGTTATATCCAAATAGCGGCGTTTTGTTCGTGCGTTCAAGACACTATCCGAAGGGTAAAGAAGGGTGACGCGTCCGACGCGTTTCGTGACAAAAAAATTCAAAATATTCCATTACCGTACTTCGAAGCATGTCAAACGCTGTTTAAAATCAATTTTTATGCGATTTTTCTCGTAAAAAAGCGATAATATTCCGACCGGGAAACCCTGTTTTCGTTCAAAGACCAAAAAATAAAAACATGGTGTCGGCTCGTCCACGCGCCTCAGTCTCATTGTTCTCAGATCGACCACTATCCAAATGCGCTACTGTTTTTCAGCCTGGGCCTGCAAAGTCACGATTCATCGTTCTGGCGCCTTCTGAGAGCCTATGGGAACGTTAGAAAATGTAACGTTATGCCAGAGATCCCCTGTTTTGGTTAGAGATGATCAAGAAGGCCAAGAAATAGTCAGAGAGAGTGCTTCCTGTTTGGAATCTTCTCAGGTTTTGGCCTGCCAAATGAGTTCTGTTATACTCACAGACACCATTGAAACAGTTTTAGAAACTTTAGGGTGTTTTCTATCCAAATCAAACAATTATATGCATATTCTATTTACTGGGCAGGAGTAGTAACCAGATTAAATCGGGTACGTTTTTATCCGGCCGTGCAAATACTGCCCCCTATCCCCAACAGGTTAACAATTAACATTTGTAATAATGTAGGTTGTTCATGCAAAGGATTGTTACATCTTCCCAGGATTGCCATTACAAAAAATTACATTTTGGCAAGCAATTATTATTTTAGCAAACAATTATTGTGATTCATCCTATATTGTCCCTAACATCTTTACTTCTTATCAACAGTTTTGACACACACACACACACACACACACACACACACACACACACACACACACACACACACACACACTTCCCTCTCAAGTAACCATAAACTCAGATGCTTAACAGTTTGTTCCATCCTAGAGCCCAACTCAAGAAAGGACTTGATTTACGAATGCATACACAGTTGCAGCTGTATGATACGGCATGCAAAATTTAGCAAAAACGGGGAGATTTAATTAAGCATTGTCATGGCCTAGGTGATGGTGATCAGATACATCCCCAGATACATCCCCAGATACATCCCCATATTATGCTCTCCCATTAGGGGGCTTTGGCTTTGTAGGACCAACCCAGCCAGGCAGGCTCAGAATCTAGAGGGGGCAGTGTTGCTTTAGTAGGTCTCTGACCTCATTCATCTTTCTGATTTGGCTGCGTATAGGCTACTTACAGTTGGTCCATAAAACATATAAGGACTTCTCCTTAGTGTATGGGTCGCACAGGGGGTTTTCTAGGGTATAGGCTTGGGGACCATTCCATGATGATAGGACAGTAAATAAATAAAATACATTAATAATTTATTTTAAAGTGTATATCCCATATGTGCCAAAAATTGAAAGCTCTCTCTCACAACCCCTGCTCACAAACACACATGGGCTCTGGGATTTGCAACCCGTGTCCTTTTTCACTCATTTAACTCCACACTTTTCCAAACACAAAAACACACACCCCACCTTCCATCACAATACATCCGCACATACCCGCATACTGTGTCTTCTATGTCTCCAGTGTTTAATCTGTACCATGTTGATTCAGTACTTTTGTGTTCCAGTTCCTTGTATTTGAAGGTATTATTTAGTTAATTATCTTTTCTTCTAATGATGTCTTATCAATTTATGAAATACTATAAATGGAAAGTCTATAACTAGTTTATTTCTCTAACAATTGTTGTGTTATATTGCTTCTCTCTATATTTTTTATTACAATCCCTACCATGGCAAGTATTGGGTGTTCCATTTTTCTACTCCTCCATGGGAACTTTGTAATATTTAGAATAGCCATGGAGTAGTGTTTATGTCTCTTAACATTTGGTTATCAATATATACTTTATCGACTACGAGAGCTACACTTTTGCCTTTTAATCTATTTTCCTTGAAGATTGGGTACAGCACTTTGCGCAGTTCTGCAAAAACCAAGCTATGAGGTCGAAGGAATTGTCCATATAGCTCTGAGACAGGGTTGTGTCGAGGGACAGATCTGGGGAAGGTTACCTAAACATTTCTGCAGCATTGAAGATCCCCAAGAACACAGTGGCCTTCATCATTCTTAAATGGAAGAAGTTGGGAACCACCAAAACTCTTCTTAGAGTTGGCCACCCGGCCAAACTGAACAATCTGTGGAGAATGGCCTTGGTTAGGGAGGTGACCAAGAATCCGATGGTCACTCTGACAGAGCTCTAGAGTTCCTCTGTGGAATTAGGAGAACCTTCCAGAAGGACAACCATCTCTGCAGCACTCCATCAATCAGGCCTTTATGGTACAGTGGCCAGAGGGAAACCACTCCTCAGTAAAAGACACATAACAGACTGCTTGGAGTTTGTCAAAAGGCACCTAAAGACTCTGACCATGACAAACAAGATTCTCTGGTCTGATGAAACCAAGACTGAGCTCTTTGGCCTGAATGCCAAGAGTCACGTCTGGAGGAAACCTGGCACCATCCCTACTGTGAAGCATGGTGGTGGCAGCATCATACTGTGGGGATGTATTTTGACGGCGGGGACTGGGAGACTAGTCAGGATCGAGGCAAAATCTAAACGGACCTGAAAAGAGCTGTGCAGCAATGCTCCCAATCCATCCTGACATAGCTTGTGAGGATCTGCAGAGAAGAATGGGAGAAACCAAATACAGGTGTGCCAAGCTTGTAACATCATACCCAAGAGGATTCCATGCTGTAATAACTGCCAAAGGTGTTTCATCAAAGTACTGAGTTAAGGGTCTGAATACTTGTCTGTCCTACAGTGAGGGAAAAAATTATTTGATCCCCTGCTGATTTTGTACGTTTGCCCACTGACAAAGAAATGATCAGTCTATAATTTTAATGGTAGGTTTATTTGAACAGTGAGAGACAGAATAACAACAAAAAAATCCAGAAAAAAGCATGTCAAAAATGTTATAAATTTATTTGCATTTTAATGAGGGAAAAACGTATTTGACCCCTCTGCAAAACATGACTTAGTACTTGGTGGCAAAACCCTTGTTGGTAATCACAGAGGTCAGACGATTCTTGTAGTTGGCCACCAGGTTTGCACACATCTCAGGAGGGATTTTGTCCCACTCCTCTTTGCAGATCTTCTCCAAGTCATTAAAGTTTTGAGGCTGACGTTTAGCAACTCGAACCTTCAGCTCCCTCCACATATTTTCTATGGGATTAAGGTCTGGAGACTGGCTAGGCCACTCCAGGACCTTAATGTGCTTCTTCTTGAGCCACTCCTTTGTTGCCTTGGCCGTGTGTTTTGGGTCATTGTCATGCTAGAATACCCATCCACAACCCATTTTCAATGACCTGGCTGAGGGAAGGAGGTTCTCACCCAAGATTAGACGGTACATGGCCCGGTTCATCATCCATTTGATGTGGTGAAGTTGTCCTGTACCCTTAGCAGAAAATCACCCCCAAAGCATAATATTTCCACCTCCATGTTTGACGGTAGAGATGGTGTTCTTGGGGTCATAAGCATCATTCCTCCTCCTCCAAACACGGTGAGTTGAGTTGATGCCAAAGAGCTCCATTTTGACCACAACACTTTCACCCAGTTGTCCTCTGAATCATTCAGATGTTCATTGGCAAACTTCAGACGGGCATGTATATGTGCTTTCTTGAGCAGGGGGACCTTGTGTGCGCTGCAGGATTTCAGTCCTTCATGGCGTAGTTTGTTACCAATTGTTTTCTTGGTGACTATGGTCCCAGCTGCCTTGAGATCATTGACAAGATCCTCCTGTGTAGTTCTGGGCTGATTCCTCACCGTTCTCATGATCATTGCAACTCCACAAGGTGAGATCTTGCATGGAGCCCCAGGCCGAGGGAGATTAACAGTTATTTTGTGTTTCTTCCATTTGCGAATAATCGCACCAACTGTTGTCACCTTCTCACCAAGCTGCTTGGCGATGGTCTTGTAGCCCATTCCAGCCTTGTGTAGGTCTACAATCTTGTCCCTGACATCCTTGGAGAGCTCTTTGGTATTGGCCATGGTGGAGAGTTTGGAATCTGATTGATTGATTGCTTCTGTGGACAGGTGTCTTTTATACAGGTAACAAACTGAGATTAGGAGCACTCCCTTTAAGAGTGTGCTCCTAATCTCAGCTCGTTAACTGTATAAAAGACACCTGGGAGCCAGAAATATTTCCGATTGAGAGGGGCTCAAATATTTATTTCCCTCATTAAAATGCAAATCGATTAATAACATTTTTGACATGCGTTTTTCTGGATTTTTTTGTTGTTATTCTGTCTCTCAATGTTCAAATAAACCTACCATTAAAATGATAGACTGATCATTTCTTTGTCAGAGGGCAAATGTAAAAAATCAGCAGGGGATCAAATACTTTTTCCCTCACTGTATGTCTGAGAGATATAAGAAGGATCAGAAAAGATATATATATATATATTTTAACATGTTTTTAACCCTTTATCTTTGGCCGTGAACAGTGTCCATATATACAGTCATGTCCATAAGAATTTGAACACAATTTGCATCATTTGTGCACGCCACCACAATGGATTTGAAAGGAAACAATCAAGATGTGCTTTAACATCTCTTGGGTAGGGGGCAGTATTTTCACGTCCGGATGAAAAGCGTGCCCAAAGTGAACTGCCTGTTACTCAGGCCCAGCTAGGATATGCATATAATTGGTAGATGTGGATAGAAAACACTCTGAAGTTTCTAAAACTGTTAAAATAATGTCTGTGAGTATAACAGAACTGATATGGCAAGCGAAACCACGAGGACAAACCAGCCCCAAAAAAAGTAAATTCGGCCTACCACTATTTTCAATGGCTGTCACTTTTATTATAAGGCAAAGTCCTCCCAGATTGCAGTTCCTGGGGCTTCCGCTAGATGTCAACAGTCCTTCGAAAGAGTATCAGGCTGGTTTTTGGAAAAATGAGCCATAAATTGTAGTTTTTTTAGGTGGCTCCCATTTTGGCTCAGGTGTTTCTAAGCGTGTGAATTAGATCACGTTCTTTGGTATTTTTCTCCGGTAAAGACAAAAACGATTCTCCGTCTTAAAATTGTATTGTTTATTTACGTATTAGGGTACCTAAGGTTTGATTATTAGTAACGTTTGGGATTCATTTTGTATGCATTTTGATGGAGGTAAACTGGGTTGATTATTGACTGAAGCGTGCCAGCTAAACTGAGTTTTTATTGATATAAAGAAGGGCATTATCGAACAAAAGGACCATTTGTGATGTAACTGGGACCTTTCGGAGTGCCAACAGAAGAAGATCATCCAAGGTAAGGCATTTATTATATCGCTATTTTTGACTTTCGTGTCGCACCTGCCTGGTTGAAATATGTTTTTCATGGTTTTGTATGTGGGGCGGTGTCCTCAGATAATCGCATGTTGTGTTTTCGCCGTAAAGCCTTTTTGAAATCTGACACAGCGGCTGGATCAACAAGACATTTATCTTGTGATTTTATGAAAGTTAAGTATTTATAATTCTGTAGTTTTAATTTTGCGATCTGCAATTTCCCCGGATGTTGGCCAGGTGGGACGTTACCGTCCCACCTGCCCATAAGAAGTTGTAAGTGTATACTTTCATTTTTAATTTAACTTCACTGGGGTAGGGGGCAGCATTCGGAATTTTGGATGAAAAGCGTGCCCAAATTAAACTGCCTGCTACTCAGGCCCAGAAGCTAGGATATGCATATAATTGGTGGATTTGGATAGAAAACACTCTAGAGTTTCAAAAATAATGTCTGTGGGTATAACAGAACTGACAGTGCGGGCAAAAACCTGAGGAAAATCCATCCAGGAAGTACTATTCTTTTGAAAGGCTGTTTTTCCATTGAAAGCCTATCCACCATACAAAGACTTAGGACCCAGTTCAGGATCTCTATGGCTTCTTCTACATGTGGCCAGTCTTTAGGCATTGTTTCAGGCTTTTAGCCTGAAAAATGAGGGAGATACAGCACTTTCAATGAGTGGACAGTGGAAGTTTCCAGACACGAGTCCAGCGCATGATCGGGAGCACGCCTTTCTTGTTTCTCCTTTTCTATTGACGAAGCTATTGGCCGGTTGAAATATGATAGATTATTTATGACAAAAACAACCTTAAGATTGATTTTAAACATCGTTTGACATGTTTCTACATACTTTTAATGTACTTTTTTGACTTTTCGTCTCGATGTTGATAGCGCGCATGGTGCCTTTGGATTACTGAACTAAACGCACCAACAAAACGGAGCTTTTTGGACATAAAGAGGGACATTATCGAACAAAACAAACATTTATTGTGCAACATGGAGTCCTGGGAGTGCCACGAGATGAAGATCATCAAAGGTAAGTGATTAATTTTAACGCTATTTCTGACTTTTGTGACACCTCTCCTTGGTTGGAAAATGGCTGTATGGTTTTTGTGGCTAGGCGCTGACCTAACATAATCGCATGCTGTGCTTTCGTCGTAAAGCCTTTTTGAAATCTGACACAGCGGCAGGATTAACAAGACGTTTTTCTTTAATCGTATGAATAACACTTGTATCTTTCATCAATGTTTATGATGAGTATTTATGTAATTTGATGTGGCTCTCTGAAATTTCACCGGATGTTTGTATGAGACAACGATTACTGAACATAATGCGTAAGTTTCAACTGAGGTTTTTGGACATAAAGATTAACTTTATTGAACAAAACAAACATTTATTGTGTAACATGAAGTCCTGTGAGTGCCATCTGATGAAGATCATCAAAGGTTAGTGATTCATTTAATCACTATTTCTCACTTTTGTGAGCCCTCTCCTTGGCTGGAAAATGGCTGTATGGTTTTCTGTGACTAGGCGCTGACCTAACATAATCGTATGGTATGCTTTCACCGTAAAGCCTTTTTGAAATCGGACATTGTGGTTGGATTTACAAGAAGTTTATCTTTAAAATGGTGTATAATACTTCTATGTTTCAGGAATTTAAATTTTGGGATTTCTGTTGTTTTGAATTTGGCGCCCTGCAATTTCACTGGCTGCTGTCGAGGTAATCCCACTTACACCAGAGAGGTTAACATTAGCCAGCAGGAACCAGCAAGAACCTTCTCACCTGGAAGCACAGATGGTCTAGCAAACCTCTTGCGCATATCATCCCGTTAGCGGGATCATTTTCCAGCGAAAACTCCTAGCGACATTAGCATAACGAAATTCAATATTTTTTTTTTTCAAATATAGGGCTGTCTCATATCGTTTTATAGATACACCTCTCTTGAATCGACCCTCGTTGTCCGATTTCAAAAAGGTTTTACAGGAAAAGCACAATATTAGATTATGTTAGAGGAGTACTTTGTAAAAATTGCATCATATGAATTTTCCAACCAAGCACATGCATCACATATAACCAAAAAACAGCTAAATGCAGCACTAACCTTTTACAAACTTCATCAGATGACACACCTAGGACATCATGTTACACACAGCATGCAATCTTTTGTTCAATAAAGGTCATATTTCTATATAAAAACAGCATTTTACATCGGCACCTGACGTTGACTAACTATTTTCCCATAAAATGCGTCCCGGGAAACTGTGCTACAATTTTATAAATTACTATTCGAAAACAATTTTTTTTTTTTATATTGTCAATCTAAGATTTATAGATGAATATCTCTTGAAAACACCTGTCATAACAGATTTTAAATTAACTTTACAGGGTAATCACACTTTGAGATCAAATGGGATGCGATACCCAGAAAATGAGCTCGAAAGCCTAGCTCGGCGCCATCTTTGAACAATTGCAAATCACATCTGATATTGTATAATATCGCCAATAATCCCTCACCTTTAGTTGTCTTCATCAGAAAGCACTTCCCGATATCCCAGGTCCATGACAAATGTATTTTCGGTCGAAAAAGTCCATGCTTTATGTTCCATTAGCTTCCTGTTGTTAGCGCGTCCTAAGGCTGTAATCAAATGTTGATCCGTGGGCGGCAGCTGGCTAACGCAAAATGACTGTTTACTGTCAGTTAGGTTCGTTCAAACATGTCAAACGTTGTATAAAATAATCGTCAGGGCCTGTTTCAACAAGAGAGCCAATCAGATTCGAGTGGGACGATTTCATTGTGTTTCAAAAGGTTTCCAAAGGTGGGGGCAGACACGGCCGCCGACGTCACAATGCTGATGGCCCTACTACAGTGACCAATTGCCACATCGTCTCTTTCACTGAGTTTCGACCGCAGAACCCTCAAAACACTTTGTAAAGACTGGGGACATCTAGTGGAAGCACTGGAAAGTGCTCAATTATCATTTTTTCACGTTGTGAATTATAGGTAAGGCTGTGAAGTCGAGTCGACAATTCAGATTCCCACTTCCTGGTTCAATCGGTCTCGGGGTTTTGACTGCCATACGAGTTCTGTTATACTCACAGACACCATTCAAACAGTTTTAGAAAATTTAGGGTGTTTTCTATCCATATAAAATAAGTATATGCATGTCCTAGCTTCTGACTTTGATTAGTAGGCCGTTGAAAATGGGAACGATTTTTTTTCAAAATGCGCTGTGGCGCCCCCTATCCTAGGGTAACGTCAAGAGGTTTTAAAACACAAATCACCAACACCAGAGAGGATAACATTAGCCAGCAGGAACCAGCAAGAACCTTCTCACCTGGAAGCACAGATGGTCTAGCAAGTTTAAAACACATATCACCAACAAGCATCCTGCCCCACAAGAGGAAAAAACATGCTACACCATGTGTATATATAAATATCCGTGATGCGTAGAAAGCCATTCCCCGCCCCCTCTTCGGACAATCAGATCCCATCTCTTTGTTCCTACTCTCCGCCAACAAGCAGCAACTCAAGAGGGAGCAACCAACACAGAGAATAATGAGGTGCTGGACAGAGGAGGCAAACTCAATGCTGCAGGACTGTTTTGAGAATACTGATTGGAATATGTTCAAATATTCATCCACCCAGGACTCATCCATCAACACTGAAGAAAAACACTCAACAAAAAAAGAAACACCCCTTTTTCAGGACCCTGTCTTTCAAAGATAATTCCAAAAAATCAGAATAACTTCACAGATCTTCATTGTAAAGGGTTTAAACACTGTTTCCCATGCAATTAACGAACATGCACCTGTGAAACAGTCGTTAAAACACTAACAGCTTACAGACGGTAGGCAATTAAGGTCACAGTTATGAACACTTAGGACACTAAAGAGGCCTTTCTACTGACTGAGAAAGACCAAAATAAATATGCCCAAGGTCCCTGCTCATCTGTGTGAACGTGCCTTAGGCATGCTGCAAGGAGGCATGAGGACAGCATATGTGGCCAGGGCAATAAATTACAATGTCCATACTGTGAGATGCCTAAGACGGCGCTACAGGGAGACAGGACGGACAGCTGATCGTCCTCGCAGTGGCAGACCACGTGTAACAACACCTGCACAGGATCGGTACATCCGAATATCACACATGCGGGATAGGTACAGGATGGCAACAACAACTGCCTGAGTTACACCAATGATGCACAATCCCTCCATCAGTGCTCAGACTGTCCACAATAGGCTGAGAGAGGCTGGACTGAGGGCTTGTAGACCTGTTGTAAGGCAGGTCCTCACCAGACATCACCGGCAACAACGTCGCCTATGGGCACAAACCCACCGTCGCTGGACCAGACAGGACTGGCAAAAAGTGCTCTTCACTGACGAGTCGCGGTTTTGTCTCACCAGGGGTGATGGACGCATTTGCGTTTATCTTCGAAGGAATGAGTGTTACACCGAGGCCTGTACTCTGGAGCGGGGTCGATTTGGAGGTGGAGGGTCCATCATGGTCTGGGGCGGTGTGTCACAGCATCATCGTACTGAGCTTTTTGTCATTGCAGGCAATATCAACGCTGTGCGTTACAGGGAAGACATCCTCCTCCCTCATGTGGTACCCTTCCTTCAGGCTCATCCTGACATGACCCTCCAGCATGACAATCCCACCAGCCATACTGCTCGTTCTGTGCGTGATTTCCTGCATGTCAGGAATGTCAGTGTTCTGTCATGGCCAGCGAAGAGCCCGGATCTCAATCCCATTGAGCACGTCTGGGACCTGTTGGATTTGAGGGTGAGGGTGAGGGAAATTGCCCCCAGTAATGTCCGGAAACTTGCAGGTGCCTTGGTGGAAGTGTGGGGTAACTTCTCAAAGCAAGAATTGACAAATCTGGTGCAGTCCATGAGGAGGTGATGCACTGCACTACTTAATGCAGCTGGTGGCCACACAAGATACTGACTGTTGCTTTTGATTTTGACCCCCCCCCTTTGTTCAAGGACAAATTTTTCCATTTCTGTTAGTCACATGTCTGTGGAACTTGTTCAGTTTATGTCTCAGTTGTTGAATCTTGTCATATTCATACAAATATTTACACATCTTAAGTTTGCTGAAAATAAACGCGGTTGACAGTGAGAGGACGTTTCTTTTTTTGCTGAGTTTCCATCGTTTCTATCCCTATTCACACGGCCATCAAATATCTGGACAATTTTAACACCAATGTGAGAATGCTTTTCATTAACTACAGTTCAGCATTCAACACTATTGTTCCCTCCAAGCTCAACTGGATCCTGGACTTCCTGACGGGCACACCACCACAGGCTGTGAGGATTGGCAACAACACCTCCTCCACACTGACTCAACACAGGGCCCCCTTAGGGGTGTCCTCAGTCCTCTGCTCTACTCCCTGTTCACCCACAACTGTGTGGCTTTGCACAACCCCAACTCTATCATCATGTTTGCTGATGACACCATGGTTGTTGGCCTGATAATCAAAAATGACAAGTCAGCCTATAGGGAGGAGGTAAGTGAACTGGTATTGGGGTGCCAGGACAACAACCACTCCCTCAACGTCAGCAAAACAAAGGGGTTGATTGTTAACTTCATCAAGCAGAGGAGTGAACATGCCCCGTTCTAGATCAATTGGGACTGCAGTAGAGAGAGTCAGCAGTTTTAAGTCCACATCACCAAGGTCTTGACAATGACCAACAATACCAACACTCTTGTCCAGAGGTTGCAACATCCTCTCGACTTCCTAAGGCGGCTGACGTTTTTTACAGCTTGCCACCCCGGGTCCTCTACAAGTACTACCTTTGCACCATCAAGAGCATCCTGACCGGTTTCATCACAGCCTGGTCAGAGAATTTCTCCGTTCACGACTGAAAAGCCCTCCAGTTGGTGGTGAAGATGGCCGAGAACATCACTGTGCTCCGACCCATCCAGGACATCTACTTGAAACACACACACACACACACACACACACACACACACACACACACACACACACACACACACACACACACACACACACACACACACACACACACACACACACACACACACACACACACAGGGTTGCTCCTGTTGGCATGCTGCTGCAGTGTTTCTGACCTCTAAGCTGAGAGGATGTGTTAGTTTTTCTTCCTAAGCTTTATTCCTATTGATCCCCTTCCCCCAATCACTGCTGAGCACAGACAGGTCTCTCTCTCTCTCTCTCTCTCCGTGTGTGTGTGTGGGCCTCACCGGAAGCAGACCCTCCCCGCTGTAAGGAGGATATTGCTTTGTTCAATGTTGTAAAATCCTTCAAAATGACTCCTCCCTTCCTCTCTCTGTCTGGCTGCAAGCGGCTGGGCCTAGCATCTGGATCACTCTGGCTGGCAGCTGGGCCTAGCATCTGGATCACTTGCTGGCGGCTGGGTCTAGCATCTGGATTACTCTGGCTGGCGGCTGGGTCTAGCATCTGGATCAGTCTGGCTGGCGACTGGGTCTAGCATCTGGATCATTCAGGCTGACGGCTGGGTCTAGCATCTGGATCACTCTGGCTGGCGGCTGGGGCTAGCATCTGGATCCTAGCCCACTCTCAAAATCACATATAGTCATTCCATATCAAGGAAGTTCAGGCCTGGTAATCCACTAAAGTCTCTCTCTTTCTGTCTCTCTCACTCGCTCTTTCTCTTTCTCTCTCTCTCCCTCCCCTCTCTCTCTCTCTTCTTCTCCCACTTGCCCTCCCCTTCTCACCCTCTCTCTCCATATCTATCTTCTTCTCCCACTTTCCCTCCCCTTCTCTCTCTCTCTCTCTCCTTCTCCCACCCGTTCTCTCTCCCTCTCCTCTATCTATCGTCGTCTCCCACTCTCCCTCCCCTTCACTCTCTCTCTCTCTCTCTTCCCCCTCTCTGCTCCGGTAAGGACAGTGTGTCCAGACTACTGTGGGTGACAGGGGATCATACACTACAGTCGTGGCCAAAGGTTTTGAGAATTACACAAATATTAATTTTCACAAAGTTTGCTGCTTCAGTGTCTTTAGATATTCTTGTCAGATGTTACTATGGAAAACTGAAGTATAATTACAAGCATTTCATAAGTGTCAAAGGCTTTTATTGACAATTGCATGAAGTTGATGCAAAGAATCAATATTTGAAGTGTTGACCCTTCTTTTTCAATACCTCTGCAATCCGCCCTGGCATGCTGTCAATTAACTTCTGGGCCACATCCTGACTGATGGCAGCCCATTCTTGCATAATCAACGCTTGGAGTTTGTCAGAATTTTTTATTCTTTTTTGTCCACCCGCCTCTTGAGGATTGACCACAAGTTCTCAATGGGACTAAGGTGGGGCGACAGCGTAGCCTAGTGGTTAGAGCGTTGGACTAGTAACTGCAAGATTGAATCCCCGAGCTGACAAGGTACAAATCTGTCGTTCTGCCCCTGAACAAGGCAGTTAACTGTTAACTGTTCCTATGCCGTCATTGAAAATAAGAATTTGTTCTTAACTGACTTGACTAGTTAAATAAATGTAAAAAAAAAAGGTTTAGGGATTTTCCTTGCCATGGACCCAAAATATTGATGTTTTGTTCCCCGAGCCACTTAGTTATCACTTTTGCATTATGGCAAGGTGCTCCATCATTCTGGAAAAGGCATTGTTCATCACCAAACTGTTCCTGGATGGTTGGGAGAAGTTGCTCACGGAGGATGTGTTGGTACCATTCTTTATTCATGGCTGTGTTCTTAGGCAAAATTGTGAGTGAGCCCACTCCTTTGGCTGAGAAGCAACCACACACATGAATGGTCTCAGGATGCTTTACTGTTGGCATGACACAGGACTGATGGTAGCGCTCACCTTGTGTTCTCCGGACAAGCTTTTTTCCGGATGCCCCAAGCAATCGGAAAGGGGATTCATCAGAGAAAATGACTTTACCCCAGTCCTCAACAGTCCAATCCCTGTACCTTTTACAGAATTCCTGGAGAGAAGTGGCTTCTTTGCTGCCCTTCTTGACACCAGACCATCCTCCGAAAGTCTTCATCTCACTGTGCGTGCAGATGCACTCACACCTGCCTGATGCCATTCCTATGCAAGCTCTGTACTGGTGGTGCCCCGATACCGCAGCTGAATCAACTTTAGGAGACAGTCCTGGCGCTTGCTGGACTTTCTTGGGCGCCCTGAAGCCTTCTTCACAACAATTGAACTGCTCTCCTTGAAGTTCTTTTAATGATCCGATAAATGGTTGATTTAGGTGCAGTCTTACTGGCAGCAATATCCTTGCCTGTGAAGCCCTTTTTCTGCAAAGCAATGATGACGGCACATGTTTCCTTGCAGGTAAACATGTTTGACAGAGGAAGAACAATGATTCCAAGCAACACCCTCCTTTTGAATCTTCCAGTCTGTTATTCGAACTCATTCAGCATGACAGAGTGATCTCCAGCCTTGTCCTCGTCAACACTCACACCTGTGTTAACTAGAGAATCACTGACATGATGTCAGCTGGTCTTTTTGTGGCAGGGCTGAAATGCAGTGGAATTTTTTTTTTGCGATTCAGTTAATTTGCATGGCAAAGAGGGACTTTGCAATTAATTGCAATTCATCTGATCACTCTTCATAACATTCTGGAGTATATGCAAATTGGCATCATACAAACTGAGGCAGCAGACTTTGTAAAAATTCATATTTGTGTCATTCTCAACTTTTGGTCACGACTGTACATGACCAAAAGTATGCCCCTGCTCATCCAACATCTCATTCCAAAATCATGGGCATTAATATGGAGTTGGTCCCCACTTTGTTGCTATAACAGCCTCCACTCTTCTGGGAAGGCTTTCCACTAGATGTTGGAACATTGCTGAGGGGACTTGCTTCCTTTCAGTCACGAGAGCATTAGTGAGGTCTGCCACTGATATTGGGCAATTAGGCCTGGCTCGCAGTCAACGTTCAAATTCATCCCAAAGTCAGGGCTCTGTCCAGACCAATCTCAACAAACCATTTCTGTATGTGTAACAGTATAGCTTCCATCCCTCTCGTCACCCCTAACTGGGCTCAAACCTGGGACCCTCTGCATACATCAACAACTGCCTCCCACGAAGCATTGTTACCCGTCGCTCCACAAAAGCCACAGCCCTTGCAGAGCAAGGGGAACAACTACTTCAAGGTTTCAGAGTGAGTGACGTAACCTATTGAAATGCTATTAGCGAGCACCCCACTAATTAGCTAGCCATTTCACACCGGTTACACTCACCACCCTTTTCCGCAGCAACCAGTGATCCGGGTCACGGCACCAATGTAACAGTATAGCTTCCGTCCCTCTCCTTGCCCCTATCTGGGCTTGAACCAGGAACCCTCTGCACACATCAACAACAGTCACCCATGAAGAACCGTTACCCATCACTCCACAAAAGCTGCGGCCATTGCAGAGAAAGGGGAACAACTACTTTAAGGTCTCAGACGGAGTGACGTCACCGATTGAAACGCTATTAGCACTCACCCCGCTAACTAGCTAGCCATTTCACACTGGTTACATATGGACCTCACTATGTGCACGGGAGTATTGTCATGCTGAAACAGGAAGGGCCTTCCCTTCACTGGAGCCTATCCCGAACCATGAAAAACAGCCCCAGAGCATTATTCCTGCTCGTTTGTCGGATTCCCAGATAGTGAAGCGTGATTCATCACTCCAGAGAACGCTTTCCACTGCTCCAGAGTTCAAAGGCGGTGAGCTTTACACCACTCCAGCCGACGCTTGGCATTGCGCATGGTGATCTTAGGCTTATGTGCGGCTGCTCAACCATGGAAACCCATTTCATGAAGCTCCCAACTAACGTTTTTGTGATGATGCTGCTTACAGAGGCAGATTGGAACTTGTTAGTGAGTGTTGCAACCGAGGACAGACGATTTTTACTCGCAATAAGATTAAGCACTTGGCAGTCCCGTTCTGTGAGCTTGTGTGACCTACCACTTCGCAGTTGAGTGGTTGTTGCTCCTGGACGTTTCAACTTAACAATAACAGCACTTGACCGGGGCAGCTCTAGCAGGGCAGAAATTTGACCAACTGACTTGTTGGAAAAGTGGCATCCTATGACGGTGCCACGTTGAAAGTCACTGAGCTCTTCAGTAAGGCCATTCTACTGCCAATGTTTGTCAATGGAGATTGCATGGCGGTGTACTACATTTTATACACCTGTCATCAACGGGTGTAGCTGAAGTGACCGAATTCACTAATTTGAAGGGGTGTCCACATAGTTCTGTATATATAGTGTTGCTGTGTGGTCCAGGCTGAGAGTTATTTTCCTTTAGGCATATGTTGTATTGACTTGTCTGTTTCCTGAGTATTTTCATTATTATTATAATTATAATACAATAAAATTGAAACATTTTCAGTTTACTTAAGAGTATTCAGTATTTACGATATACAGTATTGTAATGGCATTGTAAACACAGCTTTCCACTAACACAATTGAATAAAATGGAAGACATATAATCACTGCTTGCATGTTAGTGAAATGGCGGGGTGTACTCACAGGAAACAGATGGCATACCCGGATCCAAACAGTCATAATGATGCCATTGTTATTTCTAGCAGAGTGTATTTTTACTTACATTTCTCCTCGTTTATCCAAAACCCATGGGAGACTGCACTAGTGGCCCCTGCTGCCTGCCTACCGGTCATCTCTCCATTCTTTCTCATTTACATTTTTTGTTGGATTCTTGGCTGCCTAAGTGCTCCAAATGGATTCTGTTTCTTGCCAGGCCCTCTTTCCCCTGACTCACTGGCTCGGTATTGACATCTTTCCAAAATAGAGTGGGCCAACACACTACTGCAGATGAGTCCCTTGTCCTGAGAGAGGTCCATTAGGGTGAGAGTTAAATGCTACAAGAGTGGAGACAAGTACTATGTAAGAGTGGCTGAACACAACGGCTGAGTAAAAGCACTGAGTTTCTGTAGGAGGGGAGGGAGGTGGGATTTGGGATTTGTCATGACTCTGCTGGTTAGCCAGAGGATATAGAGGATAACAGAGAGAGAGATAGAGAGAAAACAAGAGAGAGAGCGAGAGAGACAGAGAGTAATGAAGAAAAAAAGATTTGCGCTGAGTTAACACAACATTAGGAACACATTCCTAATATTAAGTTGCACCCATTTTCCACTCAGAACAGCCACAATTTCTTGGGGCATTCATTCTACAAGGTGTCGAAAGAGTTCCACTGGGATGCTTCCCACAGTTGTGTCAAGTTGGCTGTATGTCCTTTAGGTGGTGGACCATTCTTGATACACACGGGAAACTGTTCAGCTTGGAAAAAACAGAAGCGTTGCACTTCTTGACACACTCAAACCTGTGCGCCTGGCACATACTACCATACCCCATGTTTTCGTCTTGCCCATTCACCCTCTGAATGGCACGTCTCAATTTTCGCAAGCTGTAAAAATCCTTCTTTAACCTGTCTCCTCCCCTTCATCTACACTGATTGAAGTGTATTTAACAGGTGACATCAATAAGGGATCATAGCTTTCAGCTGGATTCACCTCATCAGCATGTGTAATGGAAAGAGCAGGTGTTCCTAATGTTTTGTACACTCAGTGTATATTTATTGTGTTTATATTTCATTCAATTTATTCAGTGTATTTTTCCCAACAGAGACCTGGAAAGTAAATTCCTCTCTATTACCATGTATATTAGACCTATCTATTGCAGAGAGGAAAGTAGGGCACTGGAATCCACAACATCTGGACCAAGCCAACATCATGTATGAGCATCAAATATGCAAACATGGGGGCTGTCCAAAAATGCAAACGTTCCTCGCACAAACCCAGCCAATCACTTCCAGTTTTTAGCCCAGGGTTCCCTTGGCTACCGTCTGTTGGTCATACAGCACCTGTGTTTGTGTTCAACACCTGCCAATGCAGACAGGTTTAAATACCTGACTCTGGAAAGGAGAGATGTAACGAGGGAGAGAGAGGAAGGGGAATGAGGGAAAGAGAGAAGAGTGTTTCTGAAAGTATGGCTTTGAATACCCTCTGGGTGGAGGGAGGGAGGGAGGGAGAAAGGGAGAGAAGGAAGGAAGGAAGGGAGAAAGAAAGGGAGGAAGGAAGGAAGGAAGGAGGGAGGGAGAAAGGGAGGGAGGGAGGGAAGGAAGGAAGGGAGAAAGGGAGGGAGAAAGGGAGGGAGGAAGGAAGGAAGAGTATGTGTGAAAGTATGAGTTCTAATCCCCCTATCTGGATGGAGTGAATATTACATGAAGAAAGGAAGGAAGGAAGGAAGGAAGGAAGGAAGGGAGGGAGGAAGGAAGGAAGGGAGGGAGGGAGGGAGGGCGGAAGGAAGGAAGCAAGGAAGGAAGCAGTATGTGTGAAAGTGTGAGTTCTAATCCCCCTATCTGGATGGAGTGAATATTACATGGAGGCAGAGATGGAGGGAGAGATGAAGGGAGGAGTGTGTGTGTGTATAAGTTAAACTGCAGATAGTTTTGCTGCCAGTCTTTGCTCCTCTGCGTCAGTTTGGCAGCTGCTGCCAACGCAGGCTTCCAGTTCAGCAGACATCTGTATGTCCCAAACGTCCCTCGCCTGACAAACGAGTAATCAGCCATTCCAGAGCTGAAGGGAGAAAGGGAAGGAGAGAGAGAGAGAGCGAGAGCGAAAGACACAGAGAGAGACAGAGAGAGACAGAGAGAGAGAGAGAGAGAGAGAGAAAGAGAGAGAGAGAGAAAGAAAAATGGAGAGAAACCGAAATGGAGAGAAACCGAGTGAGACCGATAAAGAGAGAAGGAAGAACAGCGATGGTTGAATATTTGACAGCGCGAGGCGTAATATTCATTAAGTTGCCTACATTTGTAATTGACTTCCTTTATGGATTTACATCTAGCCAAAGAAATTGATCTCTTGCAGACTTGCGTAATGTGCTTCATAGAATGCATAGATTCCCCTAGCAGAACATTCTTTGTCAGCAACCCATGAAGTGATGTGACTTAATAGTGTTTTATGGCCTCCATAAACTATCTGCATCCCAATTGGCCCCCTATTCTCTTTATAGTGCACCTGTTTCGACCAGAGCCCTTTAGGCCTTGGTCACAAGTAGCGCACTATAATGGGAATAGGGTGTCATTTGAGACAAAGTCTATATTTTGAGCCACACACACACAACCTTAAAAAGGCACCTCTAAGAGTGGAGCACTGTGCTCTGTACAGGAAATCGATTGGTCTTTGCTAGCTGTCTATGTTGTACTAAAGTAATCTTATCGTTTGTGCTGTAGGCCAATGTAGCTGAATGCCAAAACTGTTATTTCTCATTGGACGTTTCAGGTGGTCAATAGATATCTGTATAGTGAAAAAGTCCATAGTTGATTGGATTTGGTTATCTCTGTAATTGTTTTAATTATATGGCAAGGCTAATGTTCTTGGAAGAAGGGAAAGACCCTATCAATTGATGACTGGTGGATTTTCTCTTGTTTACTTGACAAATTAGTGAAAAAAAAGGGAACGGCTATGTGCTGTGTTGTAACAGTTTATCAGGATTCGCTCTGTAATCAGGGCTACTCTGTAATCAAAGGTCACTCTGTAATCAAGGCTGGCTCTGTAATCAGGGGTCGCTCTGTATTCAGGGTTGGCTATGTAATCAGGGGTCGCACTGTAATCAGGGGTCATTCTGTAATCAAGGGTGGCCCTTTAATCAGGGGTCACTGTAATCTGGCACAGAAGTGCATGTTGTCACGACAACAATCTATTATCACCTCAGCTGTCAATCAAATGTTGATCCAAACTATTCTGAAACAGAGGGTTCAGAGACATGAGAAATATTCATGGAAAGTGAAATTGGGTTACATGGAAATACAAATTATGATAATTGGTTTAGCAAACACATATTAGGTTACTAGACATATTAGGTTACTAGACATATTAGGTTACTAGACATAGCAGTTACTAGAAATATTAGGTAACTAGACATTAGGTAACTAGAAATGTTAGGTTACGAGACATATTAGGTTACTAGACATATTAGGTTACTAGAAATATTAGGTTACTAGACATATTAGGTTACTAGAAATGTTTGGTAACTAGAAATATTAGGTTACTAGACATATTAGGTTACTAGAAATATTAGGTTACTAGAAATGTTAGGTAACTAGAAATGTTAGGTTACTAGACATATTAGCTTAGTAGAAATATTTGTTTACTAGACATAGTAAGTTACTAGAAATATTAGGTTACTAGAAATAGTAGGTTACTAGACATATTAGGCTACTTGACATATTAGGTTCCTAGACACATTAGATTACCATAAATATTCCCTGTGGCTCAGTTGGTAGAGCATGGTGTTTGCAACGCCAGCATGGTGTGTGCAACGCCAGGGTTGTGGGTTTGATTCCCACGGGGGGGCAGTACAAAAAAAAATAAAAAATGTATGAAATGTATGCATTCACTACTGTAAGTCGCTCTGGATAAGAGTGTCTGCTAAATTACTAAAATGTATTAGGTAACTAGAAATGTTAGGTTACTAGACATATTAGCTTAGTAGAAATATTAGGTAACTAGAAATGTTAGGTTACTAGACATATTAGCTTAGTAGAAATATTAGGTTACTAGACATAGTAGGTTTCTAGAAATATTAGTTTACTAGACATATTAGGTTACTAGACATAGTAGGTGTCACGTCATGACCATGGTAAGCTGTTATTTTCTATGGTAGAGTAGGTCAGGGCGTGACAGGGGTATTTTCTAGTTTCGTTTTTTCTATGTTGCTATGTTGTAGTTTTGTATTTCTATATTGGGTTGTTCTAGTTTTTGTATTTCTATGTTGGGCTTTGTTTGAGATGATCTCCAATTAGAGGCAGCTGGTCATCGTTGTCTCTAATTGGAGGTCATATTTAATTTGGTGTTTGTCCCACCTGGGTTTGTGGGAGATTGTTTTTGAGTAGTGTATGTTTCACCTCTGCGTCACGGTTTGTTGTTTTTGTTAGTTCAGTTTATTGTTTATGTATTGCATAGTTTCACAGTGTTAATAAAATGTGGAACGACACACACGCTGCACTTTGGTCCGCTTCTCCTTTCGACAACCGTGACAGAATTTCCCACCACATAAGGACCAAGCAGCGTGGTCAGGAGACATGGAGCTGGGAGGACATTCTGGATGGCAAGGGATCCCGGACGTGGAAGGAAATCGAGGCTGGATGGCATCGCCTCCCAAGGGAACAGGTGGAGGCAGCGAAAGCAGAGCGGCAACAAGACGAGTAACTAGCACGGCAACGATGGAAGCACGAGAGGCACCCCCAAAAAATAAATGGGGGGGGAGGGCACACGGGGAGACTGGCAGAGTCAGGGTGGAGACCTGAGCCAACTCCTCGTGCTTACCGTGGGGAGCGAGTGAAGAAGCATGCACCGTGTTATGCGGTGATGCCCACTGTGTCTCCAGTTCGCCTGGTCTCCAGTTCGCCTTCTCGGTCCAGGATATTCTGCGCCGGTGCTGCGCACTGTGTCGCCAGTGCGTATTCACAGCCCAGTTCGTCCTGTGCCAGCTCCCCGCATTTGCTTCTCCTTTCGACAACCGTGACAGTAGGTTTCTAGACATATTAGGTTACTAGACATATTAGGTTCCTAGACATATTAGCTTAGTAGAAATGTTAGTTTACTAGACATAGTAGGTTACTAGACAATTAGGTTACTAGACATATTAGGTTGCTGGAAATACAAACAGCTGCACATCAATCTCTCTCAGAATGGCATTTGATTAGTTTTATTGGATTTGAGATGCACGTGAAGCAGTATACCATGAGTTTTACACTTTAGTTTGAAAATAACATTTCCTCAAACTACTGTTAAAGCTGTACTACAACAGCCATCTGCCCTGACTGGCTTGACATGAGCAATTTCTTGGTCATTATGTCAATGGATACTTACAATAAAGATGTTCTTTACTTCCTCCAGTTCAGCAGGAGACCACCAAATCCAGGGTGTCAATCAGTTCTTTCCAGGTGGTGTGTGTTCGTGTGTGTCTCTGTGTGTGTGTGGTGTGTGTGCGTGGGTGCGTGCCTTTGTGTGAGTGGACGGGTGAGCCCTGGGAGTGTAATTCATCTCTGTCACCATCATGGCCTCCAGGGGGTAGGCTAGTTGAGGGAGTGTGAAAGTGTGTCAGGCCGTGAGTCACTGTGTCTGAGAGGGGGACAACTGGGATATATAATGCTACTGCCATGCGGACCCTCTGTGGTTAAGACGGTGCAGTTCAGTTTCCACCTGCAACAGAGCAACTAAAGAGTCATGAAGACATGATATAGGAAAATATACCATATGATAAAACCACATCATCTGATCCAATTCAGTTGTGTATGATATGCGATACAACATGAGAGTTTTATTGTCCATTCATGGAGAAAATACTTTTGTTCAGGTCTTCACATGACATATATATACCGTATAAACACAGTTCTATCACCACAACTAATAAATGGAAAGGGATTACTCGTCTCCATACCTAACACACATACATACACACGCAAACACACACACACAAACAAATGCAAACACACACACACACAGACATACACATGCAAACACACACGCAAACACACACACACGCAAACGCACACATCCTTTTCCCTATTATGCTCACTAAATGAATCAGGCAAATTGCATCCTTAGCTTTTAATCAAGGGAAGCATTAGACAGGTCTGAACATCAGCTCCTCAGGCAGTGGAGGATGTGGAGGATAACCCTTGGGGTGTGTCTCAAATGGTAACCTGTTCACTATGTAGTGCACTCCTTTTGTCCAGGGACCCCATAGGGATTAGGGTGCCATTTTTGACTCAGCCTTGAAGTGTTCCTGACATCCGCTGTAGTAGCTCTGACGGGAGGGTATCGGGATGCAGGGTGGTGAGGCGCCAGCGTGGCATCATGCCAACTCCATCGTGCACAAATGGGATATTTAATCACCTGCTGCAGTGCAGAGGCTGCCTGGCGCCTGTGGGTGAACATATCTACCCCTTTTCTTTTTCCATGTCTTGCCTGTTTTCTTTATTTCTTCCCTTCTTTCTTGGTTTCATTCTTGATTTCCTTGGTCATGTATTTTGTCTTTCTCTGTCTCTCTGTCTCAGGGTATGTGTTGCGTCTATGGCTTTCAGATCGTGCTGCCTTTCTTTGCTGCAGGACAATCTCAAATGTCTAACATGGGAATAGAGAAATACGATTTTCAGAGAGATGTGGAAGAGGGAAAATAGTTTTTCTTGGAGATTGGGAACAAAAGCATATTTTGGGATAGATGTTGTTTTTGGATATGTTTAGAGATAGATGGTTGCATTATGGCTCTGATCTCATCTGCTGTCGCATACACTTCCCCTCCCAACAACACACATACACACACAGGAACACACACACAATCACGACCACAAGCACGTGCACACGAACAAACACAAATACCATGCACCACTGTTGGTTCTCATGAGGTGAGAAAAGTTGAATGGCTTCCTAGAAGAGCGGAGGCAGTAATAGTAGCAAAGGGGGGACCAACTCCATATTAATGCCCATGATTTTGAAATGAGATGTTTGACGAGCATTAGTGAGGTCGAGCACTGATGTTGGGCGATTAGGTCTTTCTTGCAGTCGGTGTTCCAATTCATCCCAAATGTGTTCAATGTGGTTGAGGTCAGGGCTCTGTGCAGGCCAGTCAAGTTCTTCCACACCGATCTTGTCAAACCATTTCTTTATGGACCTCGCTTTGTGCACCTGGGCATTGTTGTGCTGAAACAAGAAAGGGCATTCCCCAAACTGTTGCTACAAGTTGTAAGCACAGAATCGTCTAGAATGTCATTGTATGCTGTAGCGTTAAGATTTCCCTTCACTGGAACTAAGTGACTTAGCCCGAACCATGAAAAACAGACCCAGACCATTACTCCTCCTCCACCAAACTTTGCAGTTGGCACTATGCATTGTGGAAAGTAGCGTTTGCCTGGCATCTGCCAAACCCAGATTCGTCTGTCGGACTGCCAGATGTTGAAGCGTGATTCATCACTCCATAGAATGCGTTCAATCTGCTCCAGAGTCCAATGGCGGCAAGCTTTACACCACTCCAGCCGACGCTTGGCATTGCGCATGGTAATCTTAGTCTTGTGTGTGGCTGCCCGGCCATGGAAACCCATTTAATGAAGCTACGAACTGTTATTGTGCTGACGTTGCTTCCAGAGGTAGTTTGGAACTCGGTAGTGAGTGTTGCAACCAAGGACAGAGGATTTTTACGAACTATGCGCATCAGCACTCGGCAGTCCTGTTCTGTGAGCTTGTTTGCCCTACCACTTTGCGGCGGAGCCGTTGTTACTCCAAGATGTTTCCACTTCACAATAACAACACTTACAGTTGACCGGGGCTACTCTAGCAGTGCAGACATTTGACAAACAGACTTGTTGGTCTGTGCTCGATTTTATACACCTGTCAGCAATGGGTGTGGATGAAATAGCCTAATCCACAAATTTCAAGTGGCGTCCACATACTTTTGTATATATAGTGTACGTGACCCAAAAAGTTACAAATTACAGCTTTAACTGTCTGATGGCTTGTGGGGTAGAAGCTGTTCAGGAGCCTTTTGGTCCCAGACTTGGAACTCCGGTACAGCTTGCCATGTGGTAGCAGAAAGAACAGTCTATGAATTGGGTGCCTGGAGTCTTTAGGGCCTCTGACACCGCCTGGTATAGAGGTCCGGCGTGGCACCGAGCTCGGCCCAAGTGATGTACTGGGCCATACGCACTGCCCTCTGTAGCGCCTTGCGGTCAGATGTCAAATAGTTGCCGTAATGCAGCTAGTCAAGATGCTCTCAATGGTGCAGCTGTAGAACTTTTTGAGGGTCTAAGGGCTCATGACAAATCCTTTCAGCCTCCTGAGGGCGAAGAGGCGTTGTTGTGCCATCTTCACGACTATGTTGGTGTGTTTGGATCCTGATAGGTCCTTATTGATGTGGACACCGAGGAACTTGAATCTCTCAACCCTCTCCATTACAGCCCCGTTGATGTGAATGGGAGCATGCCTGGCCCTCCATTTCATGTAGTCCACGATCAGCTCCTTTGTCTTGCTCACGTTGAGTGAGAGGTTGTTGTCCTGGCACTACACTTCCAGGTCTCTGACCTCCTCCCTATAGGCTGTCTCATCGTTGTCGGTGATCAGGCCTACCACCGTTGTGTTGTCTGCAAACTTAATAATGGTGTTGGAGTCATGCATGGCCACATAGTCATGGTTGAAGAGGTAGTACAGGAGTGGACTAAGCATGCACCCCTGAGGGTCAGTGTGGCAGATGTGTTGTTGCCTACCATCACCACCGGGTTCTGGGCCGAGCAGGGTGTGGATGGGCTAAGAGATGGATTGATCCTAACTTGGCATTTATTTATTTTTTTTTACCTTTATTTAACTAGGCAAGTCAATGATGGCATAGGAACAGTAGGTTAACTGCCTTGTTCAGGGGCAGAACGACAGATTTTTACCTTGTCAGCTCAGGGATTGGATCTTGCAACCGCTTGGTTACTAGTCCAACGCTCTTACCACTAGGCTACCTGCAGCCCCATGTATGCACCATCAATACGCTGTAGGGGTTGTTGCCAGGGTTAGGGACATAGATCAATCTTAACACTGTATAAACCACTATCATAACGGAGAGGGGCGGATTGATAATATCGATCAATGTCCATGATAAGAGAATACATCTCTACATCCATTTCTCTCTGTCTGCCTGTCTGTCTCTCTCAATTTCCATATCTTTCTGTTTCTCTGTTTCTCTCTCTCTCACCATAATCTCTCTCTTTCTCACTCCATATTCTCTCAACCTCTCTCTCTCTCACTCCATAATCTCTCTCTCTCACTCCATAATATCTCTCTCTCTCAATAATCTCTCTCTCACACTCCATAATCTTTCTCTCTCTCACTCCATAATCTCTCTCTCTCTCACTCCATAATCTCTCTCTTTCTCACTCCATATTCTCTCAACCTCTCTCTCTCTCATTCCATAATCTCTCTCTCTCTCACACACTCCATAATCTCTTTCTCTCTCTCACTCCCTCACTCCATAATCTCAATTCAATTCAATTCAAGGGGCTTTATTGGCATGGGAAACATATGTTAACATTGCCAAAGCAAGTGAGGTAGATAATATACAAAAGTGAAATAAACAATACAAATGAACAGTAAACTTTACACTCACAGAAGTTACAAAAAGAATAAAGACATTACAAATGTCATATTTTGTATATATACAGTGTTGTAATGATGTACAAATGGTTAAAATACAAAAGGGAAAATAAATAAGAATAAATATGAGTTATATTTACAATGGTGTTTGTTCTTCACTGGTTGACTTTTTCTTGTGGCAACAGGTCACACATCTTGCTGCTGTGATGGCACACTGTGGTATTTCACCCAGTAGATAAGGGAGTTTATCAAAATTGGGTTTGTTTTCAAATTCTTTGTGGATCTGTGTAATCTGAGGGAAAAATGTGTCTCTAATACGGTCATACATTTGGCAGGAGGTTAGGAAGTGCAGCTCAGTTTCAACCTCATTTTGTGGGATGTGTGCACATAGCCGGTCTTCTCTTGAGAGCCAGGTCTGCCTACGGCGGCCTTTCTCAATAGCAAGGCTATGCTCACTGAGTCTGTACATAGTCAAAGCTTTCCTTTATTTTGGGTCAGTCACAGTGGTCAGGTATTCTGCCACTGTGTACTGTCTGTTTTGGGCCAAATAGCATTCCAGTTTTCTCTGTTTTTTTGTTAATTCTTTCCAATGTGTCAAGTAATTATCTTTTTGTTTTCTAATGATTTGATTGGGTCTAATTGTGTTGCTGTCCTGGGGCTCTGTGGGGTGTGTTTGTGTTTGTGAACAGAGCCCCAGGACCAGCTTGCTTAGGGGACTCTTCTCCAGGTTCATCTCTCTGTAGGTGATGGCTTTGTTATGGAAGGTTTGGGAATCGCTTCCTTTTACGTGGTTGTAGAATTTAACTGCTCTTTTCTAGATTTTGATAGTTAGTGGGTATCTTCCTAATTCTGCTCTGCATGCATTATTTGGTGTTCTACGTTGTACATGGAGGATATTTTTGCAGAATTCTGCATGCAGTCTCAATTTGTTTTTTGTCCCATTTTGTGAACCCTTGGTTGGTGAGTGGACCCCAGACCTCACAACCATAAAGGGCAATGGGTTCTATAACTCATTCAAGTATTTTTAGCCAGATCCTAATTGGTATGTCGAATTTTATGTTCCATTTGATGTCACAGAATGCCCTTCTTGCCTTGTCTCTCAGATCGTTCACAGCTTTGTGGAAGTTACCTGTGGTACTGATGTTTAGGCCAAGGTATGTATAGTTTGTTGTGTGCTCTAGGGCAACGGTGTCTAGATGGAATTTGTATTTGTGGTCCTGGCGACTGTGTCTTTTTTTGGATCACCAATATTTTGGTCTTACTGAGATTTACCGTCAGGGCCCAGGTCTGGCAGAATCTGTGCAGAAGATCTAGGTACTGCTGTAGGCCCTCCTTGATTGGTGACAGAAGCACCAGATCATCAGCAAACAGTAGACATTTGACTTCAGATTCTTGTAGGGTGAGGCCGGGTGCTGCAGACTGTTCTAGTGCCCACGCCGATTCGTTGATATATATGTTGAAGAGTGTGGGGCTTAAGCTGCATCCCTGTCTCACTGGCCCTGTGGGGTGAGACATGTGTGTGAGAAATGTGTGTTTTTTGCCTATTTTAACTGCACACTTGTTTGTGTACATGGATTTTATAATGTTGTATGTTTTTCCCCCAACACCACTTTCCATCAATTTGTATAGCAGACCCTGATGCCAAATTGAGTCAAAGCCTTTTTTGAAATCAACAAAGCATGAGAAGACTTTGACTTTGTTTTGGTGTGTTTGCGTGTCAATTATGGTGTTCAGGGTGAATATGTGGTCTGTCATACGCTAATTTGGTAAAAAGCCAATTTGTCATTTTCTCAGTATATTGTTTTCACTGAGGAAATGTACAAGTCTGCTGTTAATGATAATGCAGTGGATTTTCCCAAGGTTGCTGTTGACGCATATCCCATGGTAGTTAATGGGGTCAAATATGTCTCCACTTTTGTGGATTGGGGTGATCAGTCCTTGTTTCCAAATATTGGGGAAGATGCCAGCGCTAAGGATGATGTTAAAGAGTTGTAGTATAGCCAGTTGGAATTTGTTGTCTGTATATTTGATCATTTCATTGAGGATACCATCAACACCACATGCCTTTTTGGGTTGGAGGGTTTTCATTTTGTCCTGTAGCTCATTCAAGGTTATTGGAGAATCCAGTGCATTCTGGTAGTCTTTAACAGCTGATTCTCAGATTTGTATTTGATCATGTATATGTTTTTTTCTGTATGTCCTTTGTTATAGAGCCAAAAAGATTGGAGAAGTGGTTTACCCATACATCTCCATTTCTTCATGTTGTTGTTAGTTTAGTGTTTTCCAATTTTCCCAGAAGTGGTTAGAGTCTACAGATTCTTCAATTACATTGAGCTGATTTCTGACGTGCTGTTCCTTCTTTTCCCGTAGTGTATTTCTGTATTGTTTTAGTGATTCTCCATTTTGAAGGTGTAGACTTCGGTTTTCCGGGTCTCTTTGTTTTTGGATGGACAGGTTTCTTAATTTCTTTCTTATATTTTTGCATTCTTCATTAAACCATTTGTCATTGTTGTTCATTTTCTTCGGTTTTCTATTTGAGATTTTTAGATTTCACAGGGAAGCTGAGAGGTCAAATATGCTTTTAAGATTTTCTACTGCCAAGTTTACACCTTCCCTATTACAGTGGAACGTTTTATCCAGGTATTTGTCTAATGGGGATTGAATTTTTTGTTGTCTAATTGTTTTGTGGTAGATTTCCAAGCTACGTTCCTTCCATCTATAGCATTTGTTAATATTACTCAGTTCCGTTGGCTTTGATGCCTCATGATTGAGTATTGCTCTGTTCAAGTAGACTGATTTTGCGGTGGTCTGACAGGGGTGTCAGTGGGCTGACTGTGAGCTGGCTGAATCTGACTGAATCTCTCTCTCTCACTCCATAACCTCTCTCTCTCTCTCTCTCTCTCTCACTCCATACCCTCTCTCTCTCTCACTCCATAATATCTCTCTCCCTCTCTCTCTCACTCCATACTCTCTCTCCCCATAATCTCTCTCTGTCTCTCCATAATCTCTCTCTCCATAATCTCTCTCCATAATCTCTCTCTCTCTCCATAATCACTCTCTCTCTCTCCATAATCTCTCTCTCTCCATAATCTCTCTCTCTCTCTCCATAATCTCTCTCTCACTCCATAACCTCTCTCTCACTCCATAATCTCTCTCTCTCTCTCTCTCACTCCATAATCTCTCTCTCACTCCATAATCTCTCTCTCTCTCTCTCACTCCATAATCTCTCTCTCACTCCATAATCTCTCTCTCTCTCTCCATAATCTCTCTCTCTCTCTCACTCCATAATACCTCTCTCTCACTCCATAATACCTCTCTCTCTCACTCCTAATACCTCTCTCTCTCTCTCTCTCTCTCTCTCTCTCTCTCTAATTTCTCTCACTCCATAATATCTCCCTCCCTCCCTCCAGATAAATATAGCTCTGAGGAGCATGCTCGTGTGTGAACACAGATCTGTGTGTGTGTGTGTGTGTGGATATACAGAGAACACTTTTGCAGATAGGGAGCAGAGGAGAAAACCATTACAGATAGAGCCTGTCCTTCCACTCTGCTCCATCGCCGGAGCACTCAGCCAGTCAACCGAAGCTACGTTATCTGGCCCCAGGTACACAAAGGAAACGCACGGCCCTCGTCTCAGAGTATTCACACATACACGCGTGCACACGCAAGCACACACAGACACGTACATGCAGACAGACAAACATACAGACACACATACAACACACACGTGCATGTACACACACTGTCACACAATGCAAATAATGATGGCTTCTCTTTTTGGATACACAGCAAAATAGGCCTCTCAAGAATAGCATGTCTTTGTCTTCACCAATTATGGATCTAGATATGAAGGAAACTGGGATATATTGATAGATATTTAATGGAAGAGGGTTGTGTTGTATTATTGAGGTTATTTATGGATCTTTATTGGAGCAAGGAGAGGAGGAGGGGGGAAGACAAGCATCATTGCCCCGCCGTCCGCTAGCTACTCTTATGATGAAGTTGTCCAGCCAATTACATTAGAGCAACAGCGAGACTCCGCCTCCCCTCACATGTGCTATCTACTCTATCACTCCCCGTAAAACATAAACAAGTGGTCAAGCTTCATCAGTTCATCAGTCAAGGATGACAACCCAGAATACAGAGCTACTGTATGCAGCTGACAATCTGTTCTATAGGGGACAAGGAGGAGGAAGATGAAGACGGTGACAAAAGACAGGCAGCCCAAAGCACTTGGAGACAAAGTCCCTGTGCTCCAGTGGATCTGTTCAGTCTTTATTGGTGGGTTTGATTTAGGAGAAGTAATTGACTGGGAATGGACTACTGGAGGTTGAGGTGGTTTAAGGACCCAGCCCAAGCTGAGATGACTGGAATTCAGTTTGATGTAGGGGGGGAAGTTGGCAATGATAGAGGGAGAGAGGGGGTGGAGGTAGAGAGAGAGAGGGGGTGGAGGTAGAGAGAGAGAGAGATAGAGAGAGATGGTGATTAGATTGTAGTCGTATTGCTCTAGGTGACAGCTCCCTCCGGTGCAGTTCATATTAACCCCTTTGGAGACAGAGGGAAATTAGATTGTTGTTGAGATGTCTTTATCCCTCACACACACATCCCCAGATTGACTTTCTCTCTCTGTGACACTTGCAGCTAAATGACAGATTCTGTGTCACATTGCCATGGACATAAATCACATTTTGTTCCCCTTTTTGCTATTGCAATTTCGTTTGTCAGGCGCTACATCCTATTGCCTGTTTGATAAAGGCAAGGTGTGTAGTTTACTGATGCATTTGGATCCAATGCACCATGCAGAGTGCATAGGCTAGATGGTAGAACAAAGGGAGAAAAAATTGAAAAATAAGCAAAAAAGAGAAATTGTTTGCAACATGGAAGCTAGAGAGAGGTTTCACTTCCATCTCTACTGTCGGAGTAAATTCAAGGAACGGCCATTCTCTCACTTACTCAAAATTGCAGTTTGTAAAAGATGAGACAAAAAGTAGTTGATGTGGTTACTAAAACAGCTGTCATTTATTGGTAGAAGATAATTCTGTTTTGATTTGAATAGCAGAGAAGTAGACCAAAATGTCACAACCCCTAACTTTCTGTCTAAAGTGCTGGGAAAGTGGTCAAAATGTAAGCTGTTTGTAAAAAAGCTGGGGGAAAAATCGTTAATGTGGTTTCATATACTCTTAACTTTTTGTTTATCTTCTTGGGAAAGTGCTCAAAATTTCAGGTGTTTATAAAAAGTTAGAGGAAATGTTGCTGACGATGTTGGTTAAACTGCTCTATCATTTGAACAGTAGAATATATTTTGTTCAGATTTAACCTGTTGAGGCCAGGGGGCAGGATCTTATCCCGGTATTGGGATTCATTGTCATGTGACCATGGCGGGGAATTCAAAACTGCAAGAGTAATCATTTCAAATAATCAAATAATCAACTATTTTCCTCCATTTGAAAGATATATCTCCTAAATCTAACCACGCTGTCCGATTTTCAGAGGCTTTACGGAGAATGCATAAAGTTAGGTTATGTGAGGAGAGTACATTGACAATAGCTGCGTGTAATGTTTAGCCAATTCAAAGAAGGGCATCAACAGACAGAAAACTAGCTAGAATTATGCACTTACCTTTGACAATCTGCATCAGATGACACTCATAGGACATTATGTTAGACAATACATGCATTTTTAGTTCCATCAAGTTCATATTTATATCCAAAAACAGCATTTACAGTCACGGTGAAATTCAGAATTTTTTTCGCCTCGAATGCTCCCAGTGAATCCAGCATTACAAATCACGGAATTACTATTCGAAAACATTGGTAAATTATAATATTGTCATTCAAAGAATAATATATTATCATCTCGTAATTGCTACCGAATGGCCAGATCTCAAAATAACTTTACTGGGAAATCACATTTTGCTATAAACTGGGTACTATGCTAACAACATAAGCTAAGCTATAAGCTAAGCTAAGCTAAACCGTTAGCATTAGCATCATCTAATATCGATAATAACATTCTAAATATCCCCTTACCTTTGATTATCTCCATCAGAAGGCGCTGCCAGCGATCCCAGGTCCAGAACAAATGTGGTTTCTTTTGACAAAGTTCATAATTTATGTCCAAATAGTTAGCGTTCAGTAGGCTCCCACAAAATGAGGTGGGCAGTGTAAAGTCACGCCGAAAAGCTAAAAAAAAACTAGTAAATAATCTATTTATGTTTGTTCAAACATGTCAAACGTTGTTTAGCATTAATCTTTTGGTCCATTTTTAACGTGAAATATCAGTAAACATCAGTAATATTTTCACACAACCTATCAAGTGTCTAGAATAAACGATTATGACAAAGACACTCTTCTCAGATTCATGCGCAGGCGCAAAAAATGAAGTGATGACGTGTCAACTTGTAAGCTTTCTAATTCGGTCTGTATTCATCACAGATGCTTCCAACAACTTTCTAAAGATCGTTGACATCTAGTGGAAGCAGTAGGAGTTGCGAACTGAATCCTTTCTCACTGTGGTATCTTTAAAACAATGACACTAAATAGTACAGTCACAAAATTCTCATTTTTTAAAATCTATTTTTCACAGGTTTTTGCCTGCAATATGAGTTTTGTTATACTTACAGACACCATTCAAACTGTTTTAGAAAATTCAGAGTGTTTTCTATCCGAATGTGTTAATAATATGCATATCCTAGCTTCTGAGTTGGTGTAGGAGGCAGTTAAAAATGGGCACATATTTTTTTCAAAATTCTCAATACTGCCCCCGTGGCCCGTAGAGGTTTTAAAGAACATAATCTGAAACACAATCAAAACAAACTTCAAATGCATCCAACAGGCTTGTAGAGTCACAAGCTTGATGTAGTCATTGCATGCTAGGAATATAGGACCAAATGCTCTTTATTTAGTCCAATTCTTTAACTTCAATTTGTTGTTGAGATGGAGCCGTGAATCCCTTCATAGCAAATATTAAATTGTAGAAGAACTGGAATTAAAACCAGACTACAGTAAGTCAGTGGTACAGATGGAACTATCCAAGCAGAATATACATCTCCTTCAAATGTTGGTATTTGGTTCCACTGACAACCAAACACAACTCACCAAGTATCATTACATTTGATATCAACCAGAGCTTGAAACCCTAGACCTACAGTACAAGTCAAAGTTTGAACACACCCACTCATTCTAGGGTTTTTCTTCATTTTCACAATTTTCTACATTGTATAATAATAGTGACTAAGTCAGTGTCACATATGTATTGTCTAAAAGGTAACATTCTTCCATGTTTACACAATTTATGTGATCACTGTTGGGTTACTCTACAAGTATCTAGATATGTGTGTTTATCACTGTTGGGTTACTCTACAAGTATCTAGATATGTGTGTTATTACTGTTGGGTTACTCTACAAGTATCTAGATATGTGTGTTATCACTGCTGGGTTACTCTACAAGTATCTAGATATGTGTGTTTATCACTGTTGGGTTACTCTACAAGTATCTAGATATGTATGTTATCACTGCTGGGTTACTCTACAAGTATCTAGATATGTGTGTTATCACTGTTGGGTTACTCTACAAGTATCTAGATATGTGTGTTATCACTGTTGGGTTACTCTACAAGTATCTAGATATGTATGTTATCACTGCTCTACAAGTATCTGAATCAGTGTGTCATAAAGGGGTGCACATTTGTGTTGTTTCCTAGCACTACAAACCTGATTGAATCAACAAAACCTTGATTATGGGTGTCATACAGTATTAGTGTCATATCACACACTTGCAAGGAAACACACACGCAGGCACACACACTAACACACACACACACACACACACACACACACACACACACACACACACTCACACACGTTTATTAATGCAGATTCAGAAAAACATACTAACACACACACCTACAGTGTGCACAAACACCTACAATGCATACCCACACACGCAGAAACACACATAAACCCCCCCCCCCCTCCCCCCCTCCCCACACACACACACAATAATATGAAATACACACACCTGTGCTAGATGACGGCAGCCCCCTAGGTAAAACCCCGTGGGACCTGCCATTTTCTGCACCAGCACCGGTCACCTGACTCGCACACGAGAAATGAATGAGCATGTCAACCTCTACCCTCCTCCTCCTCCTCCTCTCCATCTCTCTTTCATTTCCCAGATGTGTCAAGCCAGCGAGGTATGGTAATTCTGCATATCGAGACATGCTCACTTACTAAGGGAGCTGTTGTAGTGGTTTCCTTGCTAAGCACCCAGAAGCTTAGCCTGGCTGTGAAACTAACAAAGAGAAACACCACCATTCTGTGCCTTTGTGTCACTGAAGCGATGTGAATGACATAGATTGACAATATGGAAGGTCACACTTGCAGAGAAGACTAAGAAAGAGTCTGAACAGACACTGCAAATACTGAGAGAAGTGGAAAAAAGAGGGAAAGAGGTGAAGGAGAAAAATGTGAGAGAGGAAGCAACTATGGGAGATGAGATACGAAAATGAGCAAGTGATAAAGAGGGAGAGAAATGAGAGAGAAAGAGAGCATGGAGAGATAGAGGGAGAGATAGAGAGAGGGAGAAAGAGCATGACAAGAGTGAGATCATGGAGTGAGAGAGAGAGCAAGATAGAGAGAGAGAGAGAGAGCGCATGGAAAGAGAGAGAGAGCATGGAAAGAGAGAGAGAGAGCGAGAGAGAGTAGGAGAGCATGGAAAGAGAGAGAGAGAGAGAGAGAGAGAGAGAGAGAGCATGGAAAGAGAGAGAGAGCATGGAAAGAGAGAGAGAGAGAGAGTAGGAGAGCATGGAAAGAGAGAGAGAGAGAGAGAGCATGGAAAGAGAGAGAGAGCATGGAAAGAGAGAGAGTGAGAGAGAGTAGGAGAGCATGGAAAGAGAGAGAGAGAGAGAGCATGGAAAGAGAGAGAGAGAGAGAGAGAGAGCATGGAAAGGGAGAGAGAGCGAAAGAGAGTAGGAGAGCATGGAAAGAGAGAGAGAGAGCGAGAGAGAGTAGGAGAGCATGGAAAGAGAGAGAGAGCGAGAGAATAGGAGAGCATGGAAAGAGAGAGCGAGAGAGAGTAGGAGAGCATGGATAGAGAGCGAGAGAGCAAGAGAGAGTAGGAGAGCATGGAAAGAGAGAGAGAGTAGGAGAGCATGGAAAGAGAGAGAGTGAGAGAGAGTAGGAGAGCATGGAAAGAGAGAGAGAGAGTAGGAAAGCATGGAAAGAGAGAAAGGGAGAGATAGATAAATAGAGAGAGAGAGTTCCGGATGACTGTGTGATCACACTCTCCGTAGCCGATGTGAGCAAGACCTTTAAACAGGTCAACATTCAGAAAGGCCGCAGGGCCAGACGGATTACGAGGACGTGTACTCAGAGCATGCGCGGACCAACTGGCAAGTGTCTTCACTGATATTTTCAACCTCTCCCTGACTGAGTCTGTAATACCTACATGTTTCAAACAGACCACCATAGTCCTTGTGACCAAGAACGCAAAGGTAGCCTGCCTAAATGACTACCACGCCGTAGCACTCACGTCGGTAGCCATGAAGTGCTGTTAAAGGCTGGTCATGGCTCACATTAACGGAAACCCACTCCAATTCCCATTCCGTCCCAACAGATTCACAGATGACACAATCTCAATTGCACTCCACACTGCCCTTTCCCACCTGGACAAAAGGAACACTTCTGTGAGAATGCTATTTATTGACTACAACTCAGTGTTCAACACCATTGTGCCCAAAAAGCTCATCACTAAGCTAAGGACCATGGATCTAAACTGGATCCAGGATTTCCTGACGGGCCGTCCCTCAGGTGGTAAGGGTAGGCAACAAAACATCTGCCACGCTGATCCTCAACATGGTGGCCCCTCAGGGGTGCGTGCTTAGTCCCCTCCTGTACTCCCTGTTCACCCACGACTGCATGGCCATATCATCATTAAGTTTGTTGACGACACAACGGTGATAGGCCTGATCACTGAGGATGATGAGATAGCCTATAGGGAGGAGGTCAGAGACCTGGCAGTTTGGTGCCAGGACAACAACCTTTCCCTCAACGTGAGCAATACAAAGAAGCTGATCGTGGACAACAGGAAAAGGAGTAACAAACACACCCCATTCACATTAGCAGGGCTGTAGTGGAGCAGGTCGAGAGCTTCAAGTTCCTTGGTGTCCACATCCCAACAAACTATCATGGTCCAAATACACCAAGACCTATGTGAAGAGCGAACGACAATGCCTATTCCCCCTCAGGAGACTGAAAAGATTTGGCATGGGTCCCCAGTTCCTCAAAACGTTCTACAGCTGCACCATCGAGAGCATCCTGACCAGTTGCATCACTGCCTGGTATGGCAACTGCAGGGCATCCGACCGTAAGGCCCCCATTTGTTTTTACACTGCTGCTACTCACTGTTTATTTTCTCTGTATAGTCACTTTACCCCTATCTACAGTACATGTACAAATTACCTCAATTACTTTGACTAACCTGTACCCCCGCAAATTGTATCGTTACCTGTACCCCTTGTAAATAACCTTGTCTACCCAACTTATCACCGGGGGCAGACCACCTGCCCTCCAGGACACCTACAGCACCCGATGTCAGCTTCTTTCTCAAGACCATCAGACTGTTAAGTAGCCATCACTAGCCGGCTACCACCTGGCTACTCAACCCTGCACCTTAGAGGCTGCTGCCCTATGTACATAGTCACTTTAATAAGGGAACACTAGTAACTTTAATAATGGAACACTAGTCACTTTAATAATGGAACACTAGTCGATTTAATAATGTTTACATACTGCTTTACTCATCTCATATGTATATACTGTATTCTATTCTACTGTATTTTAGTCAATGCCACTCCGACATTGCTTGTCTCAATATTGAAATATTTCTTTATTCCATTCTTTTACTTTTAGATTTGTGTGTATTGTTGTGAATTGTTACATATTACTGCACTGTTGGAGTTAGGAAAACAAGCATTTCTCTACAACCGCAATAACATCTGCTAAATATGTGTCTGTGACCAATAACATTTTATTAGATTTTTCATTGCAATTTTATTCTGTTACCTCTATTTGTTACTTTATTTTGATTTTTTTTATATTTTCTTAACTCTTTTTTCGTAAAACTACATTGTTTGTTAAGGGCTTGTAAGTAAGCATTTCACTGTAAGGTGTTGTATTTGGCGCATGTGACAAATAACATTTTGATTTGATTTGAGAGCGAGCGAGAGAGTGAGAGAGCGAGAGAGAGAAAGGAGCTGACAAAAATTGGGGTACAAATGAACCAGCTACAATGGCTGATGTGGCTTGTGTGTTCACGACTGAGTGGAGCCAGAGATTACTGTAGCACCGCTTGTGTGTTCACGACTGAGTGGAGACAGAGATTACTGTAGCACCGCTTGTGTGTTCACGACTGAGTGGAGCCAGAGATTACTGTAGCACCGCTTGTGTGTTCACGACTGAGTGGAGACAGAGATTACTGTAGCACCGCTTGTGTGTTCACGACTGAGTGGAGACAGAGATTACTGTAGCACCGCTTGTGTGTTCACGACTGAGTGGAGACAGAGATTACTGTAGCACCGCTTGTGTGTTCACGACTGAGTGGAGACAGAGATTACTGTAGCACTGCTTGTGTGTTCACGACTGAGTGGAGACAGAGATTACTGTAGCACTGCTTGTGTGTCCATGTTTCCCTCTATCTTTCTGTCTCTTCCCATCTCTTTTGCTATATCTAAACACATTTCTTATTTATTTCTCATTCTTCACTGCTTCCTGTCATCTTCTTCTCTTCCTCTCTGCTTCCTCTCATCTTCTTATTTCCTCTCTGCTTCCTCTCATCTTCTTCTCTTCCTCTCTGCTTCCTCTCGTCTTCTTCTCTTCCTCTCTGCTTCCTCTCATCTTCTTCTCTTCTTCACTGCTTCCTCTCATCTTCTTCTCTTCCTCTCTGCTTCCTCTCATCTTCTTCTCTTCTTCACTGCTTCCTCTCATCTTCTTCTCTTCCTCTCTGCTTCCTCTCATCTTCTTCTTTTCTTCACTGCTTCCTCTCTGGGATGCACTTTTGAGATAAATACAAATAAAAAGACATGGACTTGTCAACTGACATGATTTTGGAGTTATTATATTATTATATTGATTCACTGCATCACAACATAATCCATCAAACTCTGTTCATTGGTCAATGAGACCTGTTCTATGTGCTTATCCCACAGCCCCTAAAGTTAAGCATAGTGTCCTTTGTCTTACAATGCCAAGTGAAAGGCCACATAAACAAGGGAATATCAATGTCTCCCTCCAGACCTGTCATTTATGAGGCCATGGCATTAGACTGGAATCTACAGTGCCTTCGGAAAGTATTCTCCATTCATCTTTGCCTCGATCCTGACTAGTCTCCCAGTCCTTGCTGCTGAAAAACATCCCCACAGCATGATGCTGCCACCACCATGCTTCACCGTAGGGATGGTGCCAGGTTTACGCCAGATGTGACGCTTGGCATTCAGGCCATAGAGTTCAATCTTGGTTTCATCAGATCAGAGAATCTTGTTTCTAATGGTCTGAGAGACTTTAGGTGCCTTTTGGCCACTAACATAAAGGCCTGATTGGTGGAGTGTTGCAGAGATGGTTGTCCTTCTGGAAGGTTCTCCCATCTCCACAGAGGAACTCCAGAGCTCTGTCAGAGTGACCATCGAGTTCTTGGTTACCTCCCTGACCCTTCTCCCCTGATTGCTCAATTTGAACGGGCAGCCTGGTCTAGGAAGAGTTTTTGGTGGTTTCAAACTTCTTCCATTTAAGATTTACGGAGGCCATTGTGTTCTGGGGAACCTTCAATGCTGAATAAATGTTTTGGTACCCTTCCCCAGATCTGTGCCTCGACACAATCCTGTCTTGGGGCTCTATGGACAATTACAAATACACGACCATAGAATGCACTCATCTCTCTGTCACTGCTGAGCGATTAGTGTTTTTTGAGGTCATTTTAATCACGGTTTTTCGATTTCCATAGAAATAGTTTTACTCTAAATGCTCTATGCATTTTGTGGGTTGAACGCTGTAACAACACAGAATAAAACAATGAATACAAGTCCCATGATGGTAGTGACTGCTCATTACTGCTTATCACTAATTAAACATCATTTATCCACATTACTTTACTCAAATTAAATATTTCATTTGTTGTGTATATTACATTGTGTTATTTGAAAACTTCATCATCTCATTCCAAGTCATCTCATCTCTATAGAGCTGCTGCCGATGCTGTCTGGCAAAATCACAACTTTTGTAGTTCTTTGAAGTAAATAAGGCATTCTAATATTACTGCTGAATACCAACTATCAATATCTTAGATCATGTATTTTCAGGTAGAGATACCTCCTGAAGCAACTGCTCTTCTCTCGATCGCACGTTCTTCTCTCTTCTCTCTGTTTCCGTGCCTGCTCCACACAGACCAGGCAAGAAGGTGTGGAATGGATTATAGTCATTGTAGATATTTACTGTGTGTTCTGTGCTAATCTGTGTAGAATATTAGCGTGCTGAAAACTACAACTTCATACTACATTGCACAGTTTGGGCTTGATCTGGTTAATCAAACTCAGAGAAAAAACTATGGAATTCAAATAATTGAACCGACGTCAATCAATTAGTTGTTTAAAAAACGAAAAATATCAGAAATATTGGTTATTCGCTCAGCACTACTCTCTCTCTACTTTCATCCTTACTCTAATGGTTCAGCTAGAACTCATTCCACTCCGAGGCCAGAGCCCCAGCCTCTCCTAACCATCTCAGCCCAATAGCCCCAAGGCATCGGGAACGACCAAACCCTTTACCAAGACTGTCAATACCCTCTCTCCTAATCATCTCAGCCTCATAGCCCCAAGGCATAGTGAACGACCAAACCCCTTACCAAGACTGTCAACACCCCCTCCGCCCTCATAACCCTCAGGCCTACAGTATGGCTTCCCTACCAAGGTAGCCATTACCTCAGCTGTGGCCCAGGCTGTGGCCCAGATGGCACCCTTTTCCATACATAGTGCACTACTTTTTACCAGAACTGTACGGGACCTGGTCAAAAGAAGTACACTACAGGTAATAGTGTGCCATCTGGCATGGGGCCCTAGTGAGCAGCAGGAGCTGGTTCCATACTGAGGCTGAGATGTGGTCCTGGTGAGAAGCAGCAGCTGGTTCCATACTGAGGCTGAGATGTGGTCCTGGTGAGAAGCAGAAGCTGGTTCCATACTGAGGCTGAGATGTGGTCCTGGTGAGAAGCTGCAGCTGGTTCCATACTGAGGCTGAGATGTGGTCCTGGTGAGAAGCAGAAGCTGGTTCCATACTGAGACTGAGATGTGGTCCTGGTGAGAAGCAGCAGCTGGTTCCATACTGAGGCTGAGATGTGGTCCTGGTGAGAAGCAGCAGCTGGTTCCATACTGAGGCTGAGATGTGGTCCTGGTGAGAAGCAGCAGCTGGTTCCATACTGAGACTGAGATGTGGTCCTGGTGAGAAGCAGCTACTGGTTCCATACTGAGGCTGAGATGTGGTCCTGGTGAGAAGCAGCAGCTGGTTCCATACTGAGGCTGAGATGTGGTCCTGGTGAGAAGCAGCAGCTGGTTCCTTACTGAGGCTGAGATGTGGTCCTGGTGAGAAGCAGCAGCTGGTTCCATACTGAGGCTGAGATGTGGTCCTGGTGAAAAGCAGTAGCTGGTTCCACACTGAGACTGAGATGTGGTCCTGGTGAGCAGCAGCAGCTGGTTCCACACTGAGACTGCCATCGTCAACCATGCCCTTACCTAACCAGACAGCATGGGCAGCCCAACCTGTAGATAAAAACATGCCCTTACCTAACCAGACAGCACGGGCAGCCCATTCTCTAGATAACAACATGCCCTTACCTAACCAGACAGCACAGGCAGCCCAACCTGTAGATAACAACATGCCCTTACCTAACCAGACAGCACAGGCAGCCCAACCTGTAGATAACAACATGCCCTTACCTAACCAGACAGCACGGGCAGCCCAACCTCTAGATAAAAACATGCCCTTACCTAACCAGACAGCATGGGCAGCCCAACCTGTAGATAACAACATGCCCTTACCTAACCAGACAGCACGGGCAGCCCAACCTCTAGATAAAAACATGCCCTTACCTAACCAGACAGCACGGGCAGCCCAATCTCTAGATAACAACATGCCCTTACCTAACCAGACAGCATGGGCAGCCCAACTTCTAGATAAAAACATGCCCTTACCTAACAAGACAGCACGGGCAGCCCAACCTCTAGATAACAACATGCCCTTACCTAACCAGACAGCACGGGCAGCCCAACCTGTAGATAACAACATGCCCTTACCTAACCAGACAGCACGGGCAGCCCAACCTCTAGATAAAAACATGCCCTTACCTAACCAGACAGCACGGAAAGCCCAACCTCTAGATAAAAACATGCCCTTACCTAACCAGACAGCATGGGCAGCCCAACCTCTAGATAACAACATGCCCTTACCTAACCAGACAGCACGGGCAGCCCAACCTGTAGATAACAACATGCCCTTACCTAACCAGACAGCACGGGCAGCCCAACCTGTAGATAACAACATGCCCTTACCTAACCAGACAGCACAGGCAGCCCAACCTCTAGATAACAACATGCCCTTACCTAACCAGACAGCATGGGCAGCCCAACCTCTAGATAACAACATGCCCTTACCTAACCAGACAGCATGGGCAGCCCAACCTCTAGATAACAACATGCCCTTACCTAACCAGACAGCACGGGCAGCCCAACCTCTAGATAACAACATACCCTTACCTAACCAGACAGCATGGGCAGCCCAACCTGTAGATAACAACATGCCCTTACCTAACCAGACAGCACGGGCAGCCCAACCTCTAGATAAAAACATGCCCTTACCTAAGCAGACAGCACGGGCAGCCCAACCTGTAGATAACAACATGCCCTTACCTAACCAGACAGCATGGTCAGCCCAACCTCTAGATAACAACATGCCCTTACCTAACCAGACAGCACGGGCAGCCCAACCTCTAGATAACAACATGCCCTTACCTAACCAGACAGCACGGGCAGCCCAACCTCTAGATAACAACATGCCCTTACCTAACCAGACTGCACGGGCAGCCCAACCTCTAGATAACAACATGCCCTTACCTAACCAGACAGCATGGGCAGCCCAACCCTTTAGATAAAAACATGCCCTTACCTAACCAGACAGCATGGGCAGCCCAACCTGTAGATAACAACATGCCCTTACCTAACCAGACAGCACGGGCAGCCCAACCTCTAGATAAAAACATGCCCTTACCTAACCAGACAGCACGGGCAGCCCAACCTCTAGATAACAACATGCCCTTACCTAACCAGACAGCAAAGGCAGCCCAACCTGTAGATAACAACATGCCCTTACCTAACCAGACAGCACGGGCAGCCCAACCTCTAGATAACAACATGCCCTTACCTAACCAGACAGCACAGGCAGCCCAACCTGTAGATAAAAACATGCCCTTACCTAACCAGACAGCACGGGCAGCCCAACCTCTAGATAACAACATGCCCTTACCTAACCAGACAGCACGGGCAGCCCAACCTCTAGATAACAACATGCCCTTACCTAACCAGACAGCACGGGCAGCCCAACCTCTCAAGGTACAGCTACTACATGAGCTTGTCTCTTACTCAGGATAATATGTCTCGGACTGTCAGGTTCCTTTGTAGTCAACCAAGGTGATTGATAGCCTGCAAAAAGTTTGCTTCTATAATGTTCACTTATTTATTCTAAGGTGCAAAATTTGGTTAATCTGTGAGAAAGGTTAGAGGGGCGAGGGGTGAGGGGGGAGAGAAATTGGAGGGTTGAGAGAGATTAGAGGGGTGAGAGAAATTGGAGGGTTGAGAGATATTAGAGAGGTGAGAGAGTTTGGAGGGGTGAGAGAGATTAGAGGGGTGAGAGAGATTAGAGGGGTGAGAGAGATTAGATGGGTGAGAGAGATTAGAGGGGTGAGAGAAATTAGAGGGGTGAGACAGGTTAAAGGGAGAAGGAAAAAATTGAGAGGAGTGAGAGAGATTATAGGGGTGAGAGAAGTTAGATGGGTGAGAGAAATTAGAGGGGTGAGAGAGATTAGAGGGGTGAGAGAAATTTTAGGGGTGAGAGAAGTTAGAGGCGTGAGATAATTTAGAGGGGTGAGAGAGAATAGAGGGGTGAGATAAATTATAGGGGTGAGGGAATTTAGAGGGGTGAGATAATTTAGAGGGGTGAGAGAGATTAGAGGGGTGAGAGAAATTATAGGGGTGAGAGAGATTAGAGGGGTGAGACAGGTTAAAGGGAGGAGGAGGAAGTTGAGAGGAGTGAGAGAGATTCAGGGATGGAGAGGAGGACAAGAGAGGTGAGCTGGAGAGATTGAGGGATGGAGAGGAGGACGAGAGAGGTGAGCTGGAGAGATTGAGGGATGGAGAGGAGGACAAGAGAGGTGAGCTGGAGAGATTGAGGGATGGAGAGGAGGACGAGAGAGGTGAGCTGGAAAGATTGAGGGATGGAGAGGAGGATGAGAGAGGTGAGCTGGAGAGATTGAAGGATGGAGAGGAGGATGAGAGAGGTGAGCTGGAGAGATTGAAGGATGGAGAGGAGGTGAAGGATGGAGAGGAGGATGAGAGAGGTGAGCTGGAGAGATTGAAGGATGGAGAGGAGGATGAGAGAGGTGAGCTGGAGAGATTGAAGGATGGAGAGGAGGATGAGAGAGGTGAGCTGGAGAGATTGAAGGATGGAGAGGAGGACGAGAGAGGTGAGCTGGAGAGATTGAAGGATGGAGAGGAGGATGAGAGAGGTGAGCTGGAGAGATTGAAGGATGGAGAGGAGGACAAGAGGGATGAACCCGGGATGCCCTTTAATTTAGTCTCTTAGCATGTATCTTGAATGAGTGTGTGGTGTGTATGTGCACATGTGCCTGTGCATGTGTCTGTGTGGTGTGTTTGTGTGTGTATATGTGCACATGCATGTGGGTTGTGCATTCATACGTGTGTGTGTTTGTGTGTGTGTGTGTACCACCCCGTTGCCCTGCCCCTTGTAGAGCACATGAAGATGACCCTAGTGAGCTATGAGCTGAGGGTCTGTCTGTCTGTTTAAATTCAGGCCCCAAATCCACAGGAGTGAGTCAGAGACCATTCACTGGGCTATTTCCAGCTTTAATCAGAAGCCTCTGTGGGTAATGCCATACATCAGAGACAGTTATCACCACAGAGGGATGGAGAGAGTGAGGGGGAGAGACGGGGATAGAGAGAGAGAGTGAGCATAGATCAGGGATTCTGTGGTTGTTGGGATGTGTACTGGCTAGAATAAAGTGGACCCACCCCTCATCTCTCTCTCTCTCTCTCTCTCTCCCTCACCACCCCTCATCTCTCTCGGTCTCTCCCCATCCCTCATCTCTCTCTCCCTCCCTCATCTCTCTCTCCCTCCGCACCCCTCATCTCTCTCTCCCTCCCCACCCCTCATCTCTCTCTCCCTCCCCACCCCTCATCTCTCTCCCTCCCCCTCCCCACCCCTCATCTCTCTCCCTCCCCCTCCCCATCCCTCATCTCTCGCTCCCCGTCCCCATCCCTCATCTCTCATTCTGTCTCTCTCCATCCCCACCTCATCTCTTTCCCCCTCCCCCTCTCTCCTCTGGCCTTTTCCTCCCTTGTCTATGATCTATGTCACTGAAGTATTTTTCTCTCCATGTTGAGTTATGACTGCTTCTCGCTGTGACCTTTTTGTGTTTTGCCAGTCTGGCTCTAACAATAGCATGCCGATTATCTGCTACCCCGGCTTATGTGTTGTTACCTCTCAGAGTTTTGGGTTTGGGAAATTACCACGGCCATCTATCCAAATTCTACATGTGAATGTACAAATATGCACGCATCTGCTGGCAGAGTATTCAAGAGTCCTCATTACATTGTCTTTGAGCAAGGGTCTGTTATTTTTTTGTGTGTGTGGTAGAGGAGATGTGTGTGTCTGCGTGCGTGCCCATTTGTATGTGTCTGTTCCAATGGTCTGGAAGGTCTGGAGTCCTTGTCTATCTCTCTCCAGACAAGAACAGATTACATCAGAGATCTGAGACGTGCTGACAGAACCTCTCCTTTAACCAAACTCTCCATTCCTTTTGAGATCCACACTAGGGCCTGGACATTATCACGTAGAGGCTGTAGACACAGTGTGTGTGTGTGTGTGTGTGTCTGCTTGCTTACTGGCATTCAGCTGTGTACACAAGTGTTATTACCTGGATAAGGGGGATATCAAAGACAGAAAGAAAACCTCTTGACAAAGACCTGTTGTATTAGTTCAGCACCTGATGTAATCCAGGAGCAAACATTTAGGAGCCATGGAGCAACGTTAACACATATATGTATATGTGTATATATATATATATATATATATATACTGCTCAAAAAAATAAAAGGAACACTTAAACATCACAATGTAACTCAAAGTCAATCACACTTCTGTGAAATCAAACTGTCCACTTAGGAAGCAACAATGATTGACAATACATTTCACATGCTGTTGTGCAAATGGAATAGACAACAGGTGGAAATTATAGGCAATTAGCAAGACACCCCCAATAAAGGAGTGGTTCTGCAGGTGGTGACCACAGACCACTTCTCAGTTCCTATGCTTCCTAGCTGATGTTTTGGTCACTTTTGAATGCTGGCGGTGCTTTCACTCTAGTGGTAGCATGAGACGGAGTCTACAACCCACACAAGTGGCTCAGGTAGTGCAGCTCATCCAGGATGGCACATCAATGCGAGCTGTGGCAAGATGGTTTGCTGTGTCTGTCAGCGTAGTGTCCAGAACATGGAGGCGCTACCAGGAGACAGGCCAGTACATCAGGAGACGTGGAGGAGGCCGTAGGAGGGCAACAACCCAGCAGCAGGACCGCTACCTCCGCCTTTGTGCAAGGAGGGGCAGGAGAAGCACTGCCAGAGCCCTGCAAAATGACCTCCAGCAGGCCACAAATGTGCATGTGTCTGCTCAAACGGTCAGAAACAGACTCCATGAGGGTGGTATTAGGGCCCGACGTCCACAGGTGGAGGTTGTGCATACAGCCCAACACCGTGCAGGACGTTTGGCATTTGCCAGAGAACACCAAGATTGGCAAATTCGCCACTGGCGCCCTGCGCTCTTCACAGATGAAAGCAGGTTCACACTGAGCACGTGACAGAGTCTGGAGACGCTGTGGAGAACGTTCTGCTGCCTGCAACATCCTCCAGCATGACCGGTTTGGCGGTGGGTCAGTCATGGTGTCGGAGTGGCACTTCTTTGGGGGGCCTCACAGCCCTCCATGTGCTCGCCAGAGGTAGCCTGACTGCCATTAGGTACCGAGATGAGCTCTTCAGACCCCTTGTGAGACCATATGCTGGTGTGGTTGGCCCTGGGTTCCTCCTAATGCAAGACAATGCTAGACCTCATGTGGCTGGAGTGTGTCAGCAGTTCCTGCAAGAGGAAGGCATTGATGCTATGGACTGGCCCGACCGTTCCCCAGACCTGAATCCAATTGAGCACATCTGGGACATCATGTCTAGCTCCATCCACCAACGCCACGTTGCACCACAGACTGTCCAGGAGTTGGCGGATGCTTTAGTCCAGGTCTGGGAGGAGATCCCTCAGGAGACCATCTGCCACCTCATCAGGAGCATGCCCAGGCATTGTAGGGAGGTCATACAGGCACGTGGAGGCCACACACACTACTGAGCCTCATTTTGACTTGTTTTAAGGACATTACATCAAAGTTGGATCAGCCTGTAGTGTGGTTTTCCACTTTACTTTTGAGTGTGACTCCAAATCCAGACCTCCATGGGTTGATACCCTTCCCTGTAGCTCAGTTGGTAGAGCATGGTGTTTGCAACACCAGGGTTGTGGGTTCGATTCCCACGGGGGGCCAGAAGAGAAAAAAAATAAAAAATAAATAAATGTATGAAATGTATGCATTCACTACTGTAAGTCGCTCTGGATAAGAGCGTCTGCTAAATCATGTAAATGTAAATGTTGATAAATTGGATTTCCATTTATTTTTGGGTGATTTTGTTGTCAGCACATTCAACTATGTAAAGAAAAAAGTATTTAATAAGATTATTTCTTTAATTCAGATCTAGTGTTGTTTAAGTGTTCCCTTTATTTTTTTGAGCAGTATATATATATATATATATATATATGTAGCACATACAGTCATTATTTTATTTTTATTTAACCATCATTGAAGCAGGGAGTCATGCTAATACCACGGCCTCTTCCGCAGATGAGCCCAGACACCTGAAACCCCACCTCTTTAAGGAATACCTGGGATAGGATAAAGTAATCCTTCTAACCCCCCCCCCCCCCAAAAAGATTTAGATGCACTATTGCAAAGTGGTTGTTCCACTGGATATCATAAGGTGAATGCACCAATTTGTAAGTCGCTCTGGATAAGAGCGTCTGCTAAATTACTTAAATGTAAATGTAAATGTAAATGAACACATTAATAATCCACAATAACACATCAATAAACAACAATAACACTATACATATCTATATACACATCAATAATCAACAATTACACTACACATGTCTATACATTTATTTTTGTATTTTTTATTTCACCTTTATTTAACTTCTATGGGCTACGTGGGACGCTAAAATGTCAAAATTCAACTTTCTCAAACATACAACTATTTTACACCGTTTTAAAGATACACTTCTCCTTGATGTGACCACATTGTCCGATTTCAAAAAGGCTTTACAGCGAAAGCAAAACATTAGATTATGTTAGGAGAGTACATAGACAAAAATAATCACACTGCCATTTTCCAAGCAAGGACATGTGTAAATAAAACCCAAAACACAGCTAAATGAAGCACTAACCTTTGACGATCTTCATCAGATGACACTCCTAGGACATTATGTTACACAATACATGTATGTTTTGTTCAATAAAGTTCATATTTATATCCAAAAACAGCATTTTACATTGGCGCATGATGTTCAGAATATGTATTCCCACCAAAACTCCCGGTGAATGTGCACATCAATTTACAAAAATACTCATCATAAACGTTGACAAAATACATAACAATTATTTAAGAATTATAGATAGACTAGTCCTGGATGCAACCGCTGTGTCAGATTTTAAAATAGCTTTACGGAGAAAGCACATTTTTCAATATTCTGAGTACATTTCTCAGCCATCACAGTGAGCTATTCAGACACCCGCCAAGTTCGGGGCAATCTAAACTCAGAATTAGTATTAGAAATATTCTCTTATCTTTGCTGATCTTCGTCAGAATGCACTCCCAGGTCTGCTACTTCCACAAGAAATGTTGTTTTTGTTCGAAATACTCCATATTTATGTACAAATACCTCCGTTTTGTTCGTGCATACAGATCACTTATCCAAAGGCATAACGCGTGAGTGCGGAACCAGAGACGAAAAGTCAAAATGTTCCATTACCGTACTTAGAAGCATGTCAAACACTGTTTAAAATCAATCTTTATGGTATTTCTAACGTAAAATTGTGATAATATTCCAACCGGACAATAGCATATTCATTTAAGAAGAAAAAGAAGGAACAGCGCGCTCGCGGGACCGAGCATATCCAATCCCTTTGTGGCCAGGCAGTCCACTCAGTAACTGAGCTCCTATACTCTGCCCAGTGACAGGAGAATGCTCAAACCACTTTCTGAAGGCTTTAGACAGCCAATGGAAGCCTTAGGAAGTGCAACATCACCCCACAGACACTGTAGTTTCAATAGAGAATCAAAAGAAGAACTACAATTCTCAGACTTTCCACTTCCTGCTTGGATTTTTCTCAGGTTTTTGCCTGCCATATGAGTTCTGTTATACTCACAGACACCATTCAAACAGTTTTAGAAACGTCAGAGTGTTTTCTATCCAAATCTACTAATAATATGCAAATTCTAGTTTCTGGGCCAGAGTAGTAACCTGTTTAAATTGGATACGTTTTTCATCCAGCCGTGAAAATACTGCCCCCTACACCCCAACAGGTTAATCAGGTAGGACAGATGAGAACAAGTTCTCATTTACAACTGCGACCTGGTCAAGATAAAGCAAAGCAGTGCGACAAAAACAACAGAGTTAGAAATGGGATAAAGAAACGTACATTCAATAACACAATAGAAAAATCTGTATACAGTGTGTGCAAATGAAGTAAGGAGGTATGCAATAAATAGGCCAATAGTGGCGAAGTAATTACAATTTAGCAATTTACTGTCAGGACTTCCGCCGAAGTCAGCTCCTCTTCTTTTTTGGGCGGCGTTCGGCGGTTGACGTCACCGGCTTTCTAGCCATCGCCGCTCCATTTTTCATGTATCCATTTGTTTTGTCTTGTTCCCTGCACACCTGGTTTTCATTCCCCAAACAATCTACATCTATTTATTCCTCTGTTCCCCATCATGTCTTTGTGAAAGATTGTTTGTGATACGTGTTATTTGTTGATGCGCCAGACTGTTTTTTTTTTTTCCTGTGGTATTTCACAAAGATGTTTATTGTTAAACATAATTCTTGTGACTGTTTTGCGCATTTTGCACTTTTGCCTCAATAAAGTGTGCGCCTGTTCACAAATCTCTGCTCTCCTGCACCTGACTTCGCTACCAGTACGCACACGCTTGACATTTACACTGGGGTGATATATGTGCAGATGAGGATGTGCAAGTAAAAATACTGGAGTGCAAAAGAGCAGAAAAACAAAAACAAATATGGGGATGAGATAGATAGTTGGTTGGATGGGCTATTTACAGATGGGCTGTATACAGCTGCAGTGATCGGTAAGCTGCTCTGACAGCTGACGCTTAAAGTTAGAGAGGGAAATAGAAGTCTCCAGCTTCAGTAATTTTTGCAAATCGTTCCAGTCATTGGCAACAGAGAACTGGAAGGAAAGGTGGCCAAAGGAGGTGTTGGCTTTGGGGATGACCAGTGAAACATACCTGCTGGCGTGCATGCTATGGGTGGGTGCTGCTATGGTGACCAGTGAGCTAAGATAAGGCAGAGCTTTACCTAGCAAAGACTTGTAGATAACCTGGAGCCAGTGGGTTTGGCGACAAATATGTAGCGAGGACCAGCCAATGAGAGCATACAGGTCCTAGTGGTGGGTAGTATATTGCCGTTGGTGACAAAACAGATGTCACTGTGATAGACTGCATCCAATTTGCTGAGTAGAGTGTTGGAGGCTATTTTGTAAATGACATCGCCGGAGTCAAGGACCGGTAGGATAGTCCGTTTTATGAGGGTATGTTTGGCAGCATGAGTGAAGGAGGCTTTGTTACGAAATAGGAAGCCAATTCTAGATTTCATTTTGAATTGGAGATGCTTAATTAATGTGCGTCTGGAAGGAGAGTTTACAGTCTAACCAGACACCTAGCTATTTATAGTTGTCCACATATTCTAAGTCAGAACCATCCAGAGTAGTGATGCTAGTCAGGTGGGCGGGTGCGGGCATTGATTGTTTGAACAGCATGCATTTCGGCACCCATCATATACACATCAATAAACAACAATAGTATACATATCTATATACACACATCAATTACAATATACATTCACTACCGTTCAAAAGTTTAGGGTCCTTGTTTTTGAATGAAAAGCACATTTTTTGTCAATGAAAATAACATCAAATTGATCAGAAATACAGTGTAGACATTGTTAAAACCAGTTGGGGCTAAGGGGCAGTATTTGCACGGCCGGATAAAAAACGTACCCGATTTAATCTAGTTACTACTCCTGCCCAGTAACTAGAATATGCATATAATTAGTATATTTGGATAGAAAACACTCTAAAGTTTCTAAAACTGTTTGAATGGTGTCTGAGTATAACAGAACTCATATGGCAGGCCAAAACCTGAGAAGATTCCATGCAGGAAGTGGAAATCTGATTTGTGGAATCACCTTCAACACTTTGCCTATGAAACACACCGTGAGTTAGGATTCATTTAGCACTTCCTAAGGCTTCCACTAGATGTCAACAGTCTTTACAAAGTGGTTTGAGTCTTCTCCGGTAAAATCTGACCGAACGAGAGGCCTGGAAAGTTGGTCATAGAGGGAGGGCCATTACTACTATGACGCGGGCGCCCGTGGGTACCCTCTTGTTCCGAAACGTTTAGTAAGACAATGCAATCGTCCGCCTTGAATATTATTGAAGCTCTGATTGAAAAAGGCCCTAAAGATTTATGTTATACAACATTTGACATGTTGTTTAACGAATGTAAATATATATTTTTTTGCACATTCGTGACGACAAGTCCTGCGCGCCTCGTACATTATGAGTAGCCTTCGGAACGCGCTAACAAGAAGGAGCTATTGGGACATAAATGATTAACTTTTTCGAACAAAACTACATTTGTTGTGGACCTGGGATTCCTGGAAGTGCCTTCTGATGAGGATAATCAAAGGTAAGGGAATATTTACAATAGTATATTTGATTTTATATGGTTCCAAGATGGCGCTAACCTGTATCGCCTAGCCTATTTTTCTGAGCATAGCACCTCGTTTATTGCAAAGTGTGATTTCCCAGTAAAGTTATTTTTAAATCTGGCAATGCGGCTGCATTCAAGAGATGTTAATCTATAATTCTTTGAATGACAATATTATAATTTACCAATGTTTTTGAATAGTAATTTTGTAAATTGTAGCGCTGATTCACCGGAAGTATTTGAGGGAAAATATTTTCTGAACGTCACGCGTCGATGTAAAATGCTGTTTTTATATATAAATATGAACTTTATCGAACAAAAAATGCATGTATTGTGTAACATGATGTCCTAGGAGTGTCATCTGATGAAGATTGTCAAAGGTTAGTGCTGCATTTAGCTGTGTTTTGGGTATTTGTGATGCATGCTAGTTGCTTTGAAAATGGCAGTGTGATTATTTTTGGCAGGGTACTCTCTTAACATAATCTAATGTTTTGCTTTTGCTGTAAAGCCTTTTTGAAATCGGACAACGTGGTTCGATTCAGGAGAGGTGTATCTATAAAATTGTGTAAAATAGTCATACGTTTGAGAAATTGAAGTTATAGCATTTATGAGGTATTTGTATTTCGCACGACGCGATTCCACTGGCTGTTGACTATGGTGGGACGCAAACGTCCCACGCTACCCAGACAGGTTAATGTTGTAAATGACTATTGTAGCTGGAAACGGTTGATTTTTAATGAAATATCTACATAGGTGTATAGGCCATTATCAGCAACCATCACTCCTGTGTTCCAACGGCACGTTGTGTTAGATAATACAAGTTTATCATTTAAAAAATCGAATTGATCATTAGAAAACCCTTTTGCAATTATGTTAGCACGGCTGAAAACTGTTGTTCTGATTAAAGAAGCAATAAAACTGGCCATCTTTAGACTAGTTGAGTATCTTTAGCATCAGCATTTGTGGGTTCGAAAACAGGCTCAAAATGGCCAGAAACAAAGCACTTTCTTCTGAAACTCGTCAGTCTATTTTTGTTCTGAGAAATGAAGGCTATTCCATGTGAGAAATTGCCAAGAAACTGAAGATCTCGTACAACGCTGTGTACTACTCCCTTCACAGAACAGCGCAAATTGGCTCTAACCAGAATAGAAAGAGGAGTGGGAGGCCCCGGTGCACAACTGAGCAAGAGGACAAGTGCATTAGAGTGTCTAGTTTGAGAAACAGATGCCTCATAAGTCCTCAACCGGCAGCTGCATTAAATAGTACCCGCAAAACACCAGTCTCAACGTCAACAGTGAAGAGGCGACTCCGGAAGGCTGGGATGCTGGCCTTCCATCTACAGTATATACACATCAAGTACACATTACATGAAAAGCAAAACAAAATCATATGAAACAAACACATTCCTCAGGAAAAAGGCCCTTTATTAACATCCGCCTGAATTACCCTAGAGGCACAACTCCACCAACTTTAACTAGTTTTGGATATCATTTCACATGAGAGGTGCAAAAAAACTAAAATCTGATTTACATAACTGGGTGGAGATTGAGGGGCACTCCAGGGTTATAATCCCTGTGTCCTGTATACATCTCAAAGTTAAACAACCATGGATGATAGATATCGTTTTGATAGATAACCTGTCCTGTATAACTTTTGTTAATAGACTAAAACAAAGATCATGCCAAGCTGAACCCAATTTTGACTTGTAAAAGCAAGCTCTGCTATATTCCAACCTTGGCATCAGGGTTGGTAATTTACCTGTTTTACATTATCTCGCTTGCGCTGAGGTGAGAGGGATGGAAATATTTGAGGTGTGTCCGTAAAAATGTGCGCCAATTTCAAGCAGAACTGGTTACCTGACCTGGTTTTCGGCAACGGACCTACACAATCAATTATCACTTTTTCAAACGGTTCCCCAACCACAGGAATCAGGCAGAGCGGCGCACGTGGAACTGTTTGATTAGCTTTCCCAGTGAGTTGACATACGTGGCATGTCTTACAGAATTGGACAACGTCAGACTTCAAACCTGGCCAAAAAAAATGTCGAAGGACTTGGTTATAAGTCTTCGTGATCCCTAAGTGTCCGGACCACGCCTGGTCATGGGCGAGTGACAGCACCTGCTGTCGGAACGGTGTAGGAACAACCACTTGACACTCTTCACTCCAGTCACTAACAGTGTCCTGAGCTGCCCATTTACGCATCAAAACTCCTGATTCCATAAAGTAGGCAGTTTCTTTAGTTTTAGCTTCCTCAATGGAAATTACCGAAGCAAAACACTTGCGAAGACTGATGTCTCCCTTTTGACATTCAATCACCTTCTCGGGGGTGACAGTCAAAAGAATGTCATGTAATTGGGGCGCGATTTCACTTCCCCTGGGCTGTTTGTCAGAGGTGATCAGTTTCTTAGAGGTAGTACACAACCCATCCTCTTGATCATCTTCTTTAAACAAAACAGTGTTTGACAAATCTATCACGTCACCCATTTGTCTTGCCTGAGCACGAGTGACAGCACAAGCGGGGAACACATGGGGATAACTCTGTGCCAACTCATTGGAGAGAGAGTGGTCACTTTTATCCAACACTTCCAATACGGGTACTACCTTTCCTCCAGCAATATCGTTACCCATTATAAAGGTCACACCTTTTACTGGCAACATAGGACGTACCCCTACTCTGAATATTCCACTGATTAACTCAGAGTGTACATTCACAAAGTGCAACGGCACTGGGACAAAACCCATTTCAATACCCTGAACTAACACACTGGAACCACAGTATGTATTGTCGGATAAGGGCAACACATCAGACAATATAAATGACTGCGCCGCACCAGTATCTCTAAGGATTTTAACCAGGCGCTGAGATGCTTCGTCATTCGCTATGGATACAAACCCCTCAAAAATGAACGGTTCGTAACTGCGGTCGGGTACTGAGACTTTCAAACTACATTTATCCTGAGGCACTTGTTTAGTTTCAGACCTCACAACCGTACGAATTAGCCCAACACCTGTTGGCAGCTTAGCACAAATAGGCATCCCTTGTTTGCGTTTTAGTAGGAAACAATCATTAATCATATGTCCCACTTTATGAAAATAGAAACAGGAACGCTCATTTTTCTGCTGTGCTGGATATACTGCTGGCCGACTAGGACTAAAAGTAGGCAATTCAGTAGTTCTTCTCTCAGTATTAGCCGAAAACACACTCTTGTGCGTCAACACAAACTCGTCTGCCAACACCGACGCTTCTGACAGGGAGGATACTTTCTGTTCATTTAGGTATACTACAATGCGTTCGGGTAAACAATTTTTAAACTCTTCCAACAAAATTAACTCCCGGAGAGAGTTGAAATCAGTTACCTTACTAGCAGCATGCCATTTATCAAACAGATTTCCCTTGTCTCGAGCAAATTCCACATACGTCTTACTAGGAGACTTTCTATGAGACGGTATGCCTCAGGCACAAGCTCATAAGCACGAAGAACGGTAGCTTTGACCACTTCATAGTTCAAACTATCTTCCAAAGGTAGCGCTGATAAAACCTCTTGGGCTTTACCAGTTAATTTACACTGAAGTAATAGGCACCATACCTCTTCAGGCCATTTCCAGGCTACAGCTATACGTTCAAACACACAAAAATAGGAGTCAACCTCTGATTCTCTAAACAAAGGTACTAAGGCAATCTGCCTACTAATGTCAAACGTGTTGGAAGCTACAGCTGGTGAGGACGACTCACTAACAGGCACAGTAGGAACGAAGGCTAGCCTCGCTGTCTCTGCCTCCAGTTCCATCTGGCGCATTTTGAAATCCAACTGACGCTGGTCTCTTTCGTTTTCTGCCTCAATTTTACAAATCTCCAACTGTAACTGCCGCTGTTCTCGTTCTGCCTCAATTTTACACATTTCCAACTGGAGATTTTCTCGCCTAATTTGGGCTCTCTCTTCCGCCTCCAGTTGGAACTGTATAGAACGGACATCCCTCCTGGCACCACCAGTTGACAGTGGGGAGAGTGGATCAAAACGGGGCAATGTGGCTGGAGCTTTAGCCTCGCCTTCGGTCTCAGAAACCGACGGGCTTACAGGAGCCGCAACATCCCCTACAGGGGTAGTAGGTTCAGGCAGCGGTAATACAAGCACCTGCTCTTCTAACAATACATTTAACACTAGTTTCTTAACCTCCGCCTTATCTAAATTGTGCGAAATAGACAATGAATAATGGTCAGCCAAGGTCATCAAATCAATTTTACGACACTTATTAAACACCTCCCACGACGGGTTATCCAAAAAGGATTGCACATCAAAAGTAGCCATTGTAAACTACTACACCAAACACAAGAGCCAACAAATAGCCAACACTAATGCTATGACGCTCAACACTGAACTAACCACAAACTAAACTAGTCACCCATACTCACAAATCACAGAAAGCTCAGTGCAGCAGGGTCCGGTGGGTTTAATGGAATCCCGGATGAGCCCCCATTATGTTACGCACGCCTCTAGAAAGAGGGAACGCAACACCCTGCTACAACTTAACTCTCCTTGTTGTGAATAAGGTAGGGAAGTGTAGGTGTGAAGTATGACAAATAGGCAGAGAATACCGTTAACAGGGAATTTATTCCTTCACGTGGTAAGGTTGGGGAAAAGGGGCTGGACGGAACCAAAGCAAAGAAAGTAAATATTAAAGCCCCCTCTCCTACCTTAACTGCCTACCCACTACTTACCTAACTAGCACCACCTGGTGCACTAACCAAAATACAGGGGATGGTCCGCCCAGGTCTTTCCTAGTGTGCATAGACAGCAAACTACTACGGGTATATGTATGCCCGCGGGCCTCTTGCCTAAGCACTCCCTAGGTGCCTTCCCCTTCCCCCCTGGGAACAAATGAAACAGAATTACACAAATGTAAGTCAATAATCAAAACACTGCATCCTATTGACACACACAACCAATCAGCTCCCTCAGCAACAACGGACACAGTACATACCAAAATTCTTAGAAACAACCAACATGCTATAACCCTCAGCCATTAGCCTTCTCTCTCAGCAATCATCTCTCCTTCTGAGCAACAGAACTGGGGCTTATATAGCTTCAGAAGAAGTTAGTAATTGGAGACAGCTGCGTCCTGATGAGGGGGCGGGGTCAGCTCTCCAATCATCAATGTTGATTGACCAATCAGCTGCTCGTAGAGAATTTCAGGAATCCATTTCCTGAAATACATACATGATAATACAAACCACAACACAGAAACTGGGGAACGTAACAGGCGCGTCACCCTTCTTTACCCTTCGGATAGTGTCATGAACGCACGAACAAAACGCCGCTATTTGGATATAACTATGGATTATTTTGAACCAAACCAACATTTGTTATTGAAGTAGAAATCTTGGGAGTGCATTCTGATGAAGAACAGCAAAGGTAATCCAATTTTTCTTATAGTAAATCTTAGTTTTGTGAGTGACACACTTGGTGGGTGTCAAAATAGCCAGCCTGTGATGCCAGGCTATCTACTCAGAATATTGCAAAATGTGCTTTCACCAAAAAGCTATTTTAAAATTGGACATAGCGATTGCATAAAGGAGTTCTGTATCTATAATTCTTAAGATAATTGTTATATTTTTTGTGAAAGTTTATCGTGAGTAATTTAGTAAATTCACCGTAAGTGTTCGGTGGGAATGCTAGTCACATGCTAGTCACATGCTAATGTAAAAAGCTGGTTTTTGATATAAATATGAACTTGATTGAACAAAACATGCATGTATTGTGTAACATAATGTCCTAGGTGTGTCATCTGATGAAGATCATCAAAGGTTAGTGCTGTATTTAGCTGTGGTTTTGGTTTTTGTGACATTATATGCTAGCTTGAAAAATGGGTGTCTGATTATTTCTGGCTGGGTACTCTGCTGACATAATCTAATGTTTTGCTTTCGTTGTAAAGCCTTTTTGAAATCGGACAGTGTGGTTAGATTAACGAGAGTCTTGTCTTTAAAATGGTGTAAAATAGTCATATGTTTGAGAAATTGAAGTAATAGCATTTCTAAGGTATTTGAAAATCGCGCCACGGGATTCCACTGGCTGTTGAGTAGGTGGGACGCAAGTGTCCCACCTAGCCCATAGAGGTTAACACAAAATCTGAGGGGTCAGCTGAGAATAAGACAGTATTATCTGCATATAAATGGATGAGAGAGCTTCCTACTGACTGAGCTATGTTGATGTAAATTGAGAAGATCATGGGGCTTAGGATTTAGCCTTGGGGTATTCCCTTGGTGATAGCCTGTGGCTGAGACAGCAGATATTCTGTCTTTACACATTGCACTCTTTGAGAGAGGTAGTTAGCAAACCAGGCCAAAGACCCCTCAGAGACACCAATACTCCTTAGCCGGGCCCACAAGAATGGAATGGTGTACCGTGTCAAAAGCTTTGGCCAAGTCAGTTTAAATAGCTGAGCAACAAGGGCAATGGTGACATCATTTAGGACCTTTAAGGTTGCAGTGACACATCCATAACCTGAGCGGAAACCATATTGCATACCAGAGAGAATACTATAGACATCAACAAAGCTAGTTAGTTAATTATTGATTACACTTTTGATAAACAGAGCAAAATAGAAATTGGCCTTTAACCTCTCTAGGGTCGGCGGGACGAAATCGTCCCACCTATGTAACAGCCAGTGGAATCCTGTGGCGCGTTATTCAAATACCTTAGAAATGCTATTACTTCAATTTCTCAAACATATGACTATTTTACACCATTTTAAAGACAAGTCTCTCGTTAATCTAACCACACTGTCCGAATTCAAAAAGGCTTTACAACGAAAGCAAAACATTAGATTATGTCAGCAGAGTACCCAGCCAGAAATAATCAGACACCCATTTTTCAAGCTAGCATATAATGTCACAAAAACCCAGAAGACAGCTAAATGCAGCACTAACCTTTGATGATCTTCATCAGATGACACACCTAGGACATTATGTTGTACAATACATGCATGTTTTGTTCAATCAAGTTCATATTTATATCAAAAACCAGCTTTTTACATTAGCATGTGACGTTCAGAACTAGCATACCCCCCGCAAACTTCCGGTGAATTTACAAAAAATGTACTAAATTACTCACGATAAACGTTCACAAAAAGCATAACAATTATTTTAAGAATTATAGATACAGAACTCCTCTATGCACTCGATATGTCCGATTTTAAAATAGCTTTTCGGTGAAAGCACATTTTGCAATATTCAAATATATAGTTTCACTATATATTTTACCTCTTGGGGATGTCATTCGAAAACATAATGTTAAATTTCACTGCTATGCGGATGACACACAGCTGTACATTTCAATGAAACATGGTGAAGCTCCAAAATTGCCCTCACTAGAAGCCTGTGTTTCAGACATAAGGAAGTGGATGGCTGCAAACTTTCTACTTTTAAACTCGGACAAAACAGAGATGCTTGTTCTAGGTCCCAAGAAACAAAGAGATCTTCTGTTCAATCTGACAATTAATCTGGATGGTTGTACAGTCGTCTCAAATAAAACTGTGAAGGACCTCGGTGTTACTCTGGACCCTGATCTCTCTTTTGAAGAACATATCAAGACTGTTTCAAGGACAGCTTTTTTCTATCTACGTAACATTGCAAAAATCAGAAACTTTCTGTCCAAAAATGACGCAGAAAAATTAATCCATGCTTTTGTTACTTCTAGGCTGGACTACTGCAATGCTCTACTCTCCGGCTACCCGGATAAAGCACTAAACAAACTTCAGTTAGTGCTAAATACGGCTGCTAGAATCCTGACTAGAACCAAAAAATTTGATCATATTACTCCAGTGCTAGCCTCCCTACACTGGCTTCCTGTTAAGGCAAGGGCTGATTTCAAGGTTTTACTGCTAACCTACAAAGCATTACATGGGCTTGCTCCTACCTATCTTTCCGATTTGGTCCTGCCGTACATACCTACACGTACGCTACGGTCACAAGACGCAGGCCTCCTAATTGTCCCTAGAATTTTTAAGCAAACGGCTGGAGGTAGGGCTTTCTCCTATAGAGCTCCATTTTTATGGAATAGTCTGCCTACCCATGTGAGAGACGCAGACTCAGTCTCAACCTTTAAGTCTTTACTGAAGACTTATCTCTTCAGTAGGTCCTATGATTAAGTGTAGTCTGGCCCAGGAGTGTGAAGGTGAACGGAAAGGCTGGAGCAACGAACCGCCCTTGCTGTCTCTGCCTTGCCGGTTCCCCTCTTTCCACTGGGATTCTCTGCCTCTAACCCTATTACAGGGGCTGAGTCACTGACTTACTGGTGTTCTTCCATGCCGTCCATGGGAGAGGTGCGTCACTTGAGTGTGTTGAGTCACTGACGTGGTCTTCCTGTCTGGGTTGGCGCCCCCCCTTGGGTTGTGCCATGGCGGAGATTTTGTGGGCTATACTCGGCCTTGTCTTCGGACGGTAAGTTGGTGGTTGTAGACATCCCTCTAGTGGTGTGGGGGCTGTGCTTTGGCAAAGTGGGTGGGGTTATATCCTGCCTGTTTGGCCCTGTCCGGGGGTATCATCGGATGGGGCCACAGTGTCTTCTGATCCCTCCTGTCTCAGCCTCCAGTATTTATGCTGCAGTAGTTTATGTGCCGGGGGGCTAGGGTCAGTCTGTTTCATCTGGAGTATTCTCTTGTCTTATCCGGTGTCCTGTGTGAATTTAAATATGCTCTCTCTAATTCTCTCTTTCTCTCTTTCTTTCTTTCTCTCGGAGGACCTGAGCCCTAGGACCATGCCTCGGGACTACCTGGCATGATGACTCCTTGCTGTCCCCAGTCCACCTGGCCATGCTGCTGCTCCAGTTTCAACTGTTCTGCCTGTGGCTACGGAACCCTGACCTGTTCACCGGACGTGCTTGTTGCACCCTCGACAACTACAATGATTATTATTATTTGACCATGCTGGTCATTTATGAACATTTTAACATCTTGACCATGTTCTGTTATAATATCCACCTGGCACAGCAAGAAGAGGACTAGACCACCCCTCATAGCCAGGTTCCTCTCAAGGTTTCTTCCTATGTTTTTGGCCTTTCTAAAGAGTTTTTCCTAGGGAGTTTTTCCTAGCCACCGTGCCTCTTTCACATGCATTGCTTGCTGTTTGGGGTTTTAGGCTGGGTTTCTGTACAGCACTTTGAGATTTCAGCTGATATACGAAGGGCTATATAAATAAATTTGATTTGATTAGATAGCCCGGCATCACAAGGCTAGCTATATAGACACCCAGCAAGTTTAGCACTCACCAAAGTCACATTTACTATAAGAAAAATGTTATTACCTTTGGTGTTCTTCATCAGAATGCACTCCCAGGACTTCTACTTCAATAACAAATGTTGTTTTGGTCCCAAATAATCCATAGTTATATCCAAACAGTGGCATTTTGTTCATGCGTTCAAGACACTATCCGAAAGGGTAAAGAAGGGTGACGAGCACGACGCATTTCGTGACAAAAAAATTCTAAATATTCCATTACCGTACTTCGAAGCATGTCAACCGCTGTTTAAAATCAATTTTTAGGCCATTTTTCTCGTAAAAAAGCGATTATATTCCGACCGGGAATCTGTGTTTAGGATAAAAGACGAAAGAAAATAAAAGCATGGGGTCGACTCGTGCACGCGCCTAAGCCCATTGTCCTCTGATAGAGCACTTGCCAAAAGCGCTAATGTGTTTCAGCCTGGGGCTGGAATTACTTCATTTAGCTTTTACCCGCCTTTTGAGAGTCTATGGGAGCCGTAGGAAGTGTCACGTTACAGCAAAGATCCTCAGTCTTCAATAAACAGAGTCAAGAAGCTCAAGGAATGGTCAGACAGGCCACTTCCTGTAAGGAATCTTCTCAGGTTTTTGCCTGCCATATGAGTTCTGTTATACTCACAGACACCATTCAAACAGTTTTAGAAACTTTAGGGTGTTTTCTATGCAAAGCCAATAATTATATGCATATTCTAGTTACTGGGCAGGAGTAGTAACCAGATTAAATCGGGTACGTTCATTTATCCGGCCGTGCAAATACTGCCCCCTATCCCCAACAGGTTAACCTGTTGGGGATAAAAAAACATCCCCGATTTAATCTGGTTACTACTCCTGCCCAGTAACTAGAATATGCATATAATTGTTTGATTTGGATAGAAAACACCCTAAAGTTTCTAAAACGGTTTGAATGGTGTCTGTGAGTATAACAGAACTCATTTGGCAGGCCAAAACCTGAGAAGATTCCAAACAGGAAGCGCTCTCTCTGACTATTTCTTGGCCTTCTTGATCATCTCTAACCAAAACAGGGGATCTCTGGCATAACGTGACATTTTCTAACGCTCCCATAGGCTCTCAGAAGGCGCCAGAACGATGAATGGTGGCTTTGCATGCCATGGCTAAAAAACATTAGCTCATTTGGATAGTGGTCGATCTGAGGACAATGAGACTGGAGGCGCGTGCACGAGCCGACACCATGTTTACTTTCTCTCTCTTTGAACGAAAACAACGACTCCCGGTCAGAATATTATTGCTTTTTTACGAGAAAAATCACATAAAAATTGATTTTAAACAGCGTTTGACATCCTTCGAAGTACGGTAATGGAATATTTTGAATATTTTTGTCACGAAATGCGTCGGGCGCGTCACCCTTCTTTACCCTTCAAATAGTGTCTTGAACGCACAAACAAAACGCCGCTATTTGGATATAACTATGGATTATTTTGAACCAAACCAACATTTGTTATTGAAGTAGAAGTCCTGGGAGTGCATTCTGATGAAGAACAGCAAAGGTAATCCAATTTTTCTTATAGTAAATCTTAGTTTGGTGAGTGACACACTTGGTGGGTGTCAAAATAGCTAGCCTGTGATGCCGGGCTATCTACTCAGAATATTGCAAAATGTGCTTTCACGTTTATCGTGAGTAATTTACTAAATTCACCGGAAGTGTTCGGTGGGAATGCTAGTCACATGCTAGTCACATGCTAATGTAAAAAGCTGGTTTTTGATATAAATATGAACTTGATTGAACAAAACATGCATGTATTGTGTAACATAATGTCCTAGGTGTGTCATCTGATGAAGATCATCAAAGGTTAGTGCTGCATTTAGCTGTGGTTTTGGTTTTTGTGACATTATATGCTAGCTTGAAAAATGGATGATGGTACAAAAAATACAAAAGAACGGTTGGTCATGTCTTTGTATTATCTTTTACCAGATCTATTGTGTTATAGAAACTTCAAAGGGTTTCCTTTCAAATGGTACCAAGAATATGCATATCCTTGCTTCAGGGCCTGAGCTACAGACAGTTAGATTTGAGTAAGTAATTTCAAGCGAAAATTGAAAAAAGGGGAGATTCCTTATTAAGGGACAAGGGAAACTAAGAGGAGGAGAGTTTATTCTCCAGGGCTTTCATTGTTTTCCAGAACTTCTTGGAGTTAGACCCACAGAGCGAGAACTGCTCCTTAAAGTAACTAACTTTAGCCTTCCGGATAGCCTGAGTGCACTTATATCTCATTTGCCTGAATGAGAGCCAGTCAGCCTGATTATGCGTGTTTTTATTTATTTTTTATTTTACTGTTATTTTACCAGGTAAGTTGACTGAGAACACATTCTCATTTACAGCAACGACCTGTGGAATAGTTTCAGGGGATAGGAGCGGGATGAATGAGCCAATTGTAAGCTGGGGATGATTAGGTGGCCATTATGGTATGAGGGGCTAAATCTATACCAATGTACAGAGGAAGTTTTTTAGCAAGTGTCTATAACAAATCAGGACAGGACGTTTAACTGAACAGCCATTACGAACACAGACTGTAAAACAGTGATCACTAAGGACATTACAGAAAACACCCAACTGATAAATCTCAGAATAATTTGTGAGGATAACATGATAATGGCGCTGGAGGGGATTGCTGCCGTTTTATGGGCTCCTAACTAACCGTGCTATTTTGTTAGTTTTTTCGCATTGTTTGTAACTTATTTTGTATATAATGTTGCTGCTACCGTCTCTTATGACCGAAATGAGCTTCTGGACATCAGAACAGCGATTACTCACCTTGAATTGGACAAATCATTTTTCTTGAATGAGTCGAACGAGAGGGATTTACTCCAGACACCCGAAAAGGCCCTCATCCCCGTCATTCGCAGGAGAAAGAGGTTTCGCATATCTTACATTACTCATATCACATGTATATACTGTATTTTATACCATCTATTGCACCTTGCCTATGCCACTTTAGACAGCCTATAGGGAGGAGGTCAGAGACCTGGTCGGGTGGTGCCAGGACAAGAACCTCTCTCTCAACGTCTCTGTAATTAATATTACCTGATTAAGCTAATCAGGTAAATGTAATTAACTAGAAAGTCGGGGCACCACGAAATAATGTTTATAGAGCTGTTATCTTCCTAATAAACTCTTAAAGACCTAGTAATCTTCTACATCCGTAGCAGTCAATATTTAATCTTCACCTTATTCAGTCTCATCTGAAAGTTGTAAATTCTTAGGTTATCTTCACGAATCCTGGCTAATAAGTTGAATCAGCAATACAAAATTTGGTTTAATTATTTATTTACTAAATACCTAAATAATCACACAGAATTACATGTACACAGAATAGATCATACATTGAATACTAATTGTCATAAAGGAAAACGTCCCTAGCGGACGGAACAGATATGACGGCTGGTTACACAAAGAAAGGGGGTTGGGTTTGAGTGAAAGAGCGGGAAGAATGAGTAACAAAGGGAGATGCTATGCTATCGTAAATACAGAATCTTATGCATTCTAAATAACCGCCCACTTGAAAAAGGAAAATGTAATAAATATTTACTCTGAGCTGCGCTTCGGTAGATTTGTCGTAGATAGAAGGCTGGGTTGTCCAGCATAGATCTCTTGTCCTCTGAAGAATTCCTAGTGGTGAACTGGAGCGTGGTAGAATGGATACTCTGTCCGTCCTCTCCTAGCCCACGTTTACCGTTGCTGCGGCTAACTCAATTGGCTAGGAGGTATCACTTCTTTAGTGAATAAGAGTTCAATGTTCACACCAAGTTGCCATACTTTAAGCTCATGCTATATTCTGGCTGGTATAGTCGAAATTCATCTTCACTTTGAAATGTTGATGCTAATTTCGTTAGGTTCTTGTCTTAGCCCTTTCAACGTGGAGACCACCGTCTTCTCGTCCTTGGAACACAAAGTTGGATTTTCGTCAACGAGGTTTATATCGGCGTGAAGAGAAGAGCGTGTTTCATAGTTTACAACCAATGTCTGTTCACTTGGGCGGGGCCTTTTGAGTGAGCAGAATTTCTCTATGACAAACCATTCTCTCATTTAAGAAGCTAAAATTACTTTTCATCTTTTCACAAATAGTTTCATATTTAAACGTTTCAATTGCACAACAATTCCATGTGAATCTGATAACTAGAATGTGTTGACTTTCCAAGATACAGTTTATGTCATCCTGTCATTAGTAGTAATGTCTCAGACAACAACTGATTTGAGATCATATTCGTTAAGTACCAACGCATATTTTCAACTGGTTGGATTACCGAAATATGGTTCCATTTCCCACCTTTTGATGTTACCAGACTCTCTACGTTACAAAGGCTTTACAAGAGTCAACTCTATAAAGTAGAGAGAGAGAAAAGGGGAAAGGTATTTATGGGGGTCATAAACCTCCTACAACAGGCCAACGTCATGACACCACTCCACCACCTTTGGAAGATCTGTCTTGCCGAAAAAGGTTATAACCAGAAAGGTTTAACATCGGTGTTCAAAACACTCTTTCTTAACCACGTCTCAGTAATGACCAACACATCTGGATTGGGGCTAGCAACAGTAGATGGGCCAGGGTGTACATGCACAATTCCAGATATCATCAGCAGTAATACAATCAGAGCACGGCATAGGACAGGGATTGACGATTTTTTATGACATTTGAATGTGCATCAGATGTAACAAGATCATATTGTCCAGCAAGAGAGGTGGTTAGACAGAGTAGCTCTCTATGAGTCCAGTAGGCTATAAAAGTCTAAGATAAATAAATTAATAGTAGGTCTATAATAGTTAATTAACCTGTTAGGGCTAGGGGGCAGTATTTACACGGCCGGATAAAAAACGTACCCGATTTAATCTGGTTACTACTCCTGCCCAGTAACTAGAATATGCATATAATTATTGGCTTTGGATAGAAAACACCCTAAAGTTTCTAAAACTGTTTGAATGGTGTCTGTGAGTATAAAACACATCAAGATTGGAGCTGTGAACATACACTTTCAATTGATACATTTTAGGTAATAAGCTTCTAGAGTTACATTTCAGAAAACCAAGGCTTTCACGAGAGCAGAAATCAGAGCACAAGTCAGGATTGGGGCTAGCAACAGTAGATGGGCCAGGGTGTACATGCACATTTCCAGATATCATCAGCAGTAATACAATCAGAGCACGGCATAGGACAGGGATTGATGATTTTTTATGACATTTGAATGTGCATCAGATGTAACAAGATCATATTGTCCAGCAAGAGAGGTGGTTAGAATAGGATGGGAGGCCAAGAGTCTGTGTGACCAATAGAGAGCCAGAGTCGCGAGTGTGGGAACAAACATTGTCTGTTCATAGTCAACAAAGCACAAAGGAGTCATGGGGAAAATAGAATAAAGCACAAGAAAAAATATATAACGACTTGGGGCTAGCCATTTTAAGTTCAAAGAGTCACTCGCCCCAACAAGATAACTTGACAGAGTAGCTCTCTATGAGTCCAGTAGGCTATAAAAGTCTAAGATAAATAAATTAATAGTAGGCCTATAATAGTTAATTAAAGCATTTGAGTAAGCTGACATAATAAGCTTTACAAGTTAATTAGCCTACATAAAATCCCGATCAGTCCAAAGTCTGCAGTGTGTGTGTATATGCGTGTGTGCTGAAGGTCAGCGAAAGCTCAGGAGAGAGGGGGGAGTGGGTCGGAAGTACCCGTACCAGACAGGGCAGACGGGGAACAGATCAACAGCTGAGATCCAAGCAGCAGTGCAGCAGGCAACGGGAGGAGGTGTCACACCCACTTGGGAGAAGTTTTTTTTGGGAGGCAGAGTAAGAGAGAAGGTGTTCAACCTTACCCGTCAGGTGTGTGGTAGAGCAGATAAAAACACGTCCAATGTGAAAGCTTGTTGAAAAACTGTGCTAAAGTTGGCTTGTGTTTCGAAATTCGCCAGACATTCAGACCATCAAACATCAATAACTCGAGAACGATTTCCTGAGATGTGGATATTCTTTAGCGATATCTGTTTTGTTGCATTGGATGCGTCTTAATCCACCGCATCTGCAGATGTCTTACTGAAAGTTGTTTGTCAGACCAGGAGACGTCCCGAAAATGTGTCTTCTCACAAAAACGTCTGTGGCTTCTGAACGGTTTGGCCTAGTAACTATCATACCACTCTATGGAAAGGGGAAACTCTAACACGTTGGTGGTCTCCGTTTTGCTCTACGACCACCACAAGTCACAAGGGACAGTTGATGTGCCACATTTTGTTTGTAGCGTCTGAAACATTTGGCAATAAACTAATATAACCCCACTGTGGAAAAGGGATATACTCACGAACACAATGGTGTTCTCCTCCACGGGACTCTATTGAAGGTAACTGGTACCGGTAAAAAAAGTATGTAGTTTTGTGCCTACTCAAAAAAGGGGTTAAATACTGCATGTGTAAAGAAATATATAAATACTGTATGATGATTTATATCAAATATGTTTTTTATACATAAAGGGGTCCTAAAAATAAAAATAAAAAAACTAAATGATCTATAGTATGACCATCTTAAAACAATTCCAGATGTCAGCTTAGAACCCCAACCCCCCCATCCCATTGGATTAGATTCTTAAGAATGCATCTCCATGCTGATCCCAGTGAAATGGTGAAGATGGAGCCTTTAACATGCCTCTGGGTTTGTTAACATGCTGACTGACATCAGCTGTTTGTCTAGTTTATGTACACCATGGAATGTGTTAGGATTATGTTGACGACTGTTTGCAGATGATATACATGAATTGCAAATTGCTGACACAAAGGGTTTGTGTGTGTGTGTGTGTGTGTGTGTGTGTGTGTGTGTGTGTGTGTGTGTTACTGCTATCTGTCATGTTGACGAGAGTATCGAGTATGACGGACATAAATTGCTGGGGCAGACAGAAAGGCCTTCAAAGTCACACTGCGCATCGGAGAGAAACAACGTAACTCAAACCTCCAAACAACAACAACTAAGTAATAGCATCAGACAGGCCAGACCTCACAGCGCTGTTTAATTAATCCCTCCAAATCAAATTGATGGTAATTTCACCAGCATGGCAATTGGGATTTGGGCCCTACAGTGAGGCAGCAATATACCAGAGAGGGAGTAGAGAGAGGATCAGTGTTTCACAACAATCAATCAGGTCTGTCCATATGCTCACAGCCTGTCAGAAAGCAGAGAAATGGTGGATAGAGAGGGAGTGGAGGAGTGGAAGAAGGGAGAGAGAGAGCGAGAGAGAGAGAGAGAGAGACAGAAAGGGAGCGACAGAGAGAGGGATATAGAGAGAGAGAGAGAGAGAGAGAGTGAGAGGGAAAGAGAGAGAGAGAGAGAGTGAGAGGGAGAGAGAGAGAGAAAGACAGAAAGACAGAAAGGGAGTGACAGAGGGACAGAGACTCAGAGAGAGAGGGATAGACAGAGAGAGAGAGAGAGAGAAAAAAAAAGAGAGCGAGAGAGAGATCTGTTCAACATGTTCTGCTCTTCAAAAAACTGAAAAGTACTGCCAAATAAGTTCACCAAAGTCATTGTTTCCATAAAGATATAATACTTTGATGTCCAAAGCTACAGTGTACATGTATAGGCTTTTATCACACCAGCCCCATAGAACACCAACCCCCTGAACCAAATCTGCTAAACTATAAGCACAATTCCTGCTTTACACTCAAATTGCAGTTCTAAAACACACTTTTTTCAAAACACTACACACAATTCTTTGCATTTGGCACAATTTTCATGCAGAAAATCTCTTGTTTTCACAATGAACACACTGCCATTCAAATATGCACACTGACTCATCACATGGGCAAACGCCCGTCACACAGTTTTACAATTAGCAATCAGAGCTTTAGCATAAAAGGGCAACAGGTGAGCTCTTCTGTTTTGGAGCAATGGATGCCAACATTGGAAACAGAGGCAGAGCCAGAGAAGTCAGAGTAAGAGGAGGAGGACGAGGACGAGGGAGGCCAAGGACGGCCAAGGACCGTAATCTCTGATGAGATCCGAGCCACTTTGGTTGATCATGTGGTCAACCGTGGTCTAACAATCAGGGAGGCTGGGCAAAGAGTACAGCCAAATTTGAGCAGGTACACTGTAGCATCCATCATCCGGACATTCCGAAATGAGAATAGGTAAGAAATCTACTCTCACTAGAAAATTGCAGTACTGCATATCAATACAGTTCTCAATGAGTACAGTAGTACAGTATTGCCTGCGGACTGTTCTGTAGGACTGTAAAAATAAAGTATGTTTCATGTATTTGGGAAATGTATTCCTACTTTGTATTTACAGTATTTTACTATTTGTTTGGCAGAAATGAAAGATTACCAACACAAGGTGGTCGGGAACGTGTTCTGTCTCCTGAACAGGAAACTGAAATCATGAACATGGTCCTAGAAAATAACGCCATAACATTACAGCAAATACAAAGAAAAACAATAGAAAACAATGAGATATTTCAAAATATTGATAGGGTAAGCTTGTCAACACTGGACCGTGTCTTGAGCAGAAATAATCTCAGGATGAAGCAGGTCTACAGGGTGCCATTTGAACGCAATTCAGAAAGAGTCAAATAATTGCGATATAACTATGTACAAGTGAGTCCTATACAATCCCACAATTGATGCATACTCTCAACACTGTACAAATTATACATATTTCAGTATTGTAATCATAATGATTGTGCTTCACAATAGCGACCACTCCATGTCTATTTCTGATATTGTCATGTGTGTTTCAGAGTCCTTGAGCTAGAGGTGGCTGCAGTGGAGCACCACTGCAGGTTGGATTCAACCTCACAAAAAGACGAAAGAGGAGAAGGAATATCATCGGCCAGCGTGCCATTGTTCAAGTCCCTGGCCAGCGCGGAGGGAACATCACAATGTGTGCAGCGATTACCCACCACGGCGTCATCCATCACCATGCTACCCTTGGCCCCTACAACACCGCCCATCTGATCACATTCCTGGACACCCTACACAACACACTCATTCCACCTGTAATGGTTTTCTTAGAGAAGTGGAGGAGTCAGGCGCAGGACACAGGGATAAAGGTAAACAAAACGTGTTTACTAAAATTATCCATCAATCTTCTCATCAAAATACATAGTTTGGAGAAACACCTCCAACTACACAAAACAGACAAACAATCACCGACAAGACAAACAGGAAATGCAGAGGTTTAAATGAACATAATTAAGGAAAATCAAAACAGGTGTACACAATAAAGACAAAACCAAACGAACAGTGAAACATCGATCGGTGGCAACTAGTAAGCCGGTGACGTCGACCGCCGAACGCTGCCCGAACAAGGAGAGGGGTCGACTTCGGCGGGAGTTGTGACACCACCAGATCAGGTAGATGGCCCAGAGCAGCTCAGGTACGTTGTCATTTGGGACAACGTAAGTTTCCACAGGGCTGCTCTGGTTCGTAACTGGTTCACTGCCCACCCACGCTTTTTAGTTGTTTATCTCCCTCCATAATCTCCATTCCTCCATCCTATTGAGGAATTTTTTTCTGCATGGAGATGGAAAGTGTATGACCGAAATCCACAAACGCGTATACCTCTTCTCCAAGCTATGGAAGACGCATGTGGAGATATAGCAGCTGATGCTTTTCATGGCTGGAATCGCCATGCTAGGCGATATTTCCCCCGCTGCTTGGCCAGGGAAAACATTGCTTGTGATGTGGATGAGGTGCTGTGGCCAGACCGCAACAGAAGAGAGGATGCAGCATTTTTTTTTTTTTTTTTTTACTGTAACTGTATACATTAAATTCTTATGTTTTGTATGTAGACCACTGTATGTGCAACTTTGTGTTGTTTGGGAATGGGATGTACACTGTGTACATTGTTTTTGTGGGAAAAATAAAATATATTTGTTACCATGTATTTGTGTGTTCTGAGTATAAAAACAATATTCTCAAATATTTTACAACACACTTATGTATGTACTGTCTGTAGTAATGGCAACACTGAACCAAAAAAAGGCCTAAGTCATTATGATGAATGGAGAAGAAGTGTTTTCCATTCATCATAGTGTTTTACATTGAGCACATCAGTGTTCAACTGGTTCTTATAAATGTCTATTCATATGATGGTTTGTGTGTCATTTCAAAACAAAATACCATTTTGATAAGAAATAACATTGTTTTGAATGTAAAGTTTCATTTTGCTGGAGAATTGAGGGGTTTTGCCCATTGTGTGTGTTTTTTGATTTGTGTGTAGAGTTCTGAGAATATGAGGCATGCTTTCAGAAAATGTGTGTAAACAATCGAGAAAAACTGTAAGTACCTCCAGTGTTGGTTCCTATCCATCATATATAGGTGTTTGTTCCTATCCATGGTATATAGGTGTGTGTTCCTGTCCATGGTATACAGGTGTATGTTACTATCCATCACATACAGGTCTATTTTCCAATCAGTGGTTTTCAGGTGTATGTTCCTCTACATTGTATATTGGTGTATGTTCCTCTACATGGTATACAGGTGTATGTCCCTGTCCAACATACACAGGTGTATGTTCCTATCCATCATATACAGGTGTATGTTCCTATCCATCATATACAGGTGTATGTTCCTCTACATGGTATACTGGTGTATGCTCCTCTACATGGTATACAGGTGTGTGTTCCTATCCATCATATACAGGTGTATGTTCCTATCCATCATATACAGGTGTATGTTCCTATCCATCATATACAGGTGTATGTTCCTCTACATGGTATACTGGTGTATGTTCCTATCCATCATATACAGGTGTATGTTCCTCTACATGGTATACTGGTGTATGCTCCTCTACATTGTATACAGGTGTATATTCCTATCCATCATATACAGGTGTATGTTCCTCTACATGGTATACTGGTGTATGCTCCTCTACATGGTATACAGGTGTGTGTTCCTATCCATCATATACAGGTGTATGTTCCTATCCATCATATACAGGTGTATGTTCCTATCCATCATATACAGGTGTATGTTCCTCTACATGGTATACTGGTGTATGTTCCTATCCATCATATACAGGTGTGTGTTCCTCTACATGGTATACAGGTGTACATCCTCTACATCATAGACAGGTGTATGTCCCTCTACATGGTATACAGGTGCATGTTTCTCTAAATGTTATACAGGTGTATGTTCCTATCCATCAATTACTGGTGTATGTTCTTATCTATCATATACAGGTGTATGTTCCTCCACATTGAATACAGGTTTATGTTCCTATCCATCATATACAGGTGTATGTTCCTATCCATCATATACAGGTGTATGTTCCTATCCATCATATACAGGTGTATGTTCCTCTACATGGTATACAGGTTTATGTTCCTATCCATCATATACAGGTGTATGTTCATCTACATGGTTTACATGTGTATGTTCCTATCCATCATATACAGGTGTATGTTCCTATCCATCATATACAGGTGTATGTTCCACTACATCATATACAGGTGTATGTTCCTCAACATTGTATACAGGTTTATGTTCCTATCCATCATATACAGGTGTATGTTCCTCTACATGGTATAAAGGTGTATGTTCTTATCCATCATATACAGGTGTATGTTCTTATCCATCATATACAGGTGTGTGTTCCTCTACATGGTATACAGGTGTATGTTCCTCTACATGGTATACAGATGTATTTTCCTATCCATCATATACAGGTGTATGTTCCTCTACATGGTATACAGGTGTATGTTCTTATCCATCATATACAGGTGTATGTTCTTATCCATCATATACAGGTGTGTGTTCCTCTACATGGTATACAGGTGTATGTTCCTATCCATCAAATACAGGAGTATGTTCTTATCCATCATATACAGGTGTGTGTTCCTCTACATGGTATACAGGTGTATGTTCCTCTACATGGTATACAGGTGTATGTTCCTCTACATGGTATACAGATGTATTTTCCTATCCTTCATATACAGGTGTATGTCCCTCTACATTTTAAACATGTGTACATCCTCTACATCATAGACAGGTGTATGTCCCTCTACATGGTATACAGGTGTATGTTAATCTACAGGGAATACAGGTGCATGTTTCTCTAAATGTTATACAGGTGTATGTTCCTATCCATCAAATACAGGTGCATGTTCCTATCCATCATATACAGGTGTATGTTCCTCTACATGGTATACAGGTTTATGTTCCTATCCATCATATACAGGTTTATGTTCCTATCCATCATATACAGGTGTATGTTCCTCAACATTGTATACAGGTTTATGTTCCTATCCATCATATACAGGTGTATGTTCCTCAACATTGTATACAGGTTTATGTTCCTATCCATCATATACAGGTTTATGTTCCTATCCATCATTTACAGGTGTATGTTCCTCAACATTGTATACAGGTTTATGTTCCTATCCATCGTATACAGGTTTATGTTCCTATCCATCATATACAGGTGTATATTCTTATCCATCATATACAGGTGTATGTTCTTATCCATCATATACAGGTGTGTGTTCCTCTACATGGTATACAGGTGTATGTTCCTATCCATCATAGACAGGTGTGTGTTCCTCTACATGGTATACTGGTGTATGTTCCTCTACATGGTATACAGATGTATTTTCCTCTCCATCAAATACAGGAGTATGTTCCTATCCATCACATACAGGTGTGTTCCTCTACATGGTATACAGGTGTATGTTCCTCTACATGCTATACAGTTGTATGTTCCTCTACATGTTATACAGGTGTATGTCCCTCTACATTGTATACAGGTGTATGTTCCTATCCATCATATTCAGGTGTATGTCCCTCTACATGGTTTACAGGTATATGTTCCTCTAAATTGTATACAGGTGTATGTTCCTATCCATCATATACAGGCGTGTGTTCCTCTACATGGTATACAGGTGTATGTTCCTCTACATGGTAAACTGGTGTATGTTCCTCTACATGGTAAACTGGTGTATGTTCCTATCCATCATATACAGGTGTATGGTCCTCTACATGGTATACAGGTGTATGTTCCTTTACATGGTATACCGGTATATGTTCCTTTACAATTTATACAGGTGTATTTTCCTATACATCATATACAGGTTTATGTTCCTCTACATGGTATACAGATGTATGTTCCTATCCATCATATACAGGTGTTTCTTATAACGCTTCAAATGGTCCCACGTCTTCATACCCACTTTTCGTGGATGCTTCAAAGTCTTTGACCATTCCTCCAACTGTTTTTGAGATGCTGATTTATGTGTGATTACTGTCACTGGAGGTTTGTCTTTACTACCTTTTACAGACTGTGTCCTGGTTGGCCTAAGACATCGTTTGTCACCGCTGTCAGAATCTATTGACTCAAAGCCAGGCAGTGCTGACCAAATGCTTGAAACCCAATCATCCTTGCGCAACTCGGCCTGCGGGTAGATTGAGGGAACAAAGGGTGCACAGGAGGGGCCAAGTCTGCTTATACGACCCTTGCCTGTAATTGCTGAATTTCTTCTTAAGGTTTTTATCTGTTCACCAAGAGCCCTCAAACTCTCTTTATCTCTCTGAAATGTCCTATCATGGTTATCGAGAAAGAATTTCTCATTCCCTTTTCCTTACTTTGGCTAATACAGTTAAAGACCATTGTGTTTTTGTCAATGTTTTAGACTTTCTCTGTATTTTTCCCCAAGCTTTTTGTATTTCAGACAGATTCCATATTCAATCTTTGTCCACAATGACGGAATATTTATTTATTATGTCTTGCTTTTCTCACTTAAAAATGGCATTATATTAAAAAAAAATTAAATCATGGGGTGGATCAGCATTAATATTGCGGATAGATTGTTGCTTCCATCAATATAATTGTCTGCAACATTTCCAATCCCCCAAATTTTTGGGCCGTAAACATATGTATCTATATACATACATACTGTACATACACATGCCTGTATACACATATTCATATATATATATATATATATATATATATACTGCTCAAAAAAATAAAGGGAACACTTAAACAACACATCCTAGATCTGAATGAAATAAATAATCTTATTAAATACTTTTTTCTTTACATAGTTGAATGTGCTGACAACAAAATCACACAAAAATAATCAATGGAAATCCAATTTATCAACCCATGGAGGTCTGGATTTGGAGTCACACTCAAAATTAAAGTGGAAAACCACACTACAGGCTGATCCAACTTTGATGTAATGTCCTTAAAACAAGTCAAAATGAGGCTCAGTAGTGTGTGTGGCCTCCACGTGCCTGTATGACCTCCCTACAACGCCTGGGCATGCTCCTGATGAGGTGGCGGATGGTCTCCTGAGGGATCTCCTCCCAGACCTTGACTAAAGCATCCGCCAACTCCTGGACAGTCTGTGGTGCAACGTGGCGTTGGTGGATGGAGCGAGACATGATGTCCCAGATGTGCTCAATTGGATTCAGGTCTGGGGAAGGGGCGGGCCAGTCCATAGCATCAATGCCTTCCTCTTGCAGGAACTGCTGACACACTCCAGCCACATGAGGTCTAGCATTGTCTTGCATTAGGAGGAACCCAGGGCCAACCGCACCAGCATATGGTCTCACAACGGGTCTGAGGAGCTCATCTCGGTACCTAATGGCAGTCAGGCTACCTCTGGCGAGCACATGGAGGGCTGTGCGGCCCCCCAAAGAAATGCCACCCCACACCATGATTGACCCACCGCCAAACCGGTCATGCTGGAGGATGTTGCAGACAGCAGAACGTTCTCCATGGAGTCTCCAGACTCTGTCACGTCTGTCACGTGCTCAGTGTGAACCTGCTTTCATCTGTGAAGAGCACAGGGCGCCAGTGGCGAATTTGCCAATATTGGTGTTCTCTGGCAAATGCCAAACGTCCTGCACGGTGTTGGGCTGTAAGCACAACCCCCACCTGTGGACGTCGGGCCCTCATACCACCCTCATGGAGTCTGTTTCTGACTGTTTGAGCAGACACATGCACATTTGTGGCCTGCTGGAGGTCATTTTGCAGGGCTCTGGCAGTGCTTCTCCTGCTCCTCCTTGCACAAAGGCGGAGGTAGCGGTCCTGCTGCTGGGTTGTTGCCCTCCTACGGCCTCCTCCACATCTCCTGATGTACTGGCCTGTCTCCTGGTAGCACCTCCATGCTCTGGACACTACGCTGACAGACACAGCAAACCTTCTTGCCACAGCTCGCATTGATGTGCCATCCTGGATGAGCTGCACTACCTGAGCCACTTGTGTGGGTTGTAGACTCCGTCTCATGCTACCACTAGAGTGAAAGCACCGCCAGCATTCAAAAGTGACCAAAACATCAGCCAGGAAGCATAGGAACTGAGAAGTGGTCTGTGGTCCCCACCTGCAGAACCACTCCTTTATTGGGGGTGTCTTGCTAATTGCCTATAATTTCCACCTGTTGTCTATTCCATTTGCACAACAGCATGTGAAATGTATTGTCAATCAGTGTTGCTTCCTAAGTGGACAGTCTGATTTCACAGAAGTGTGATTGACTTGGAATTACATTGTGTTGTTTAAGTGTTCCCTTTATTTTTTTGAGCAGTGTATATATATATATGTGTGTGTATGTAAAAATATATATACATACATACACATACATATATACATACAGTGGCTTGCGAAAGTATTCACCCCCTTAGCATTTTTCCTATTTTCTTGCCTTACAACCTGGAATTAAAATAGATTTTTTTGGGGCTACCTGTGCCACCTGAGATTCTGGGTTCGAGCCCAGGCTCTGTCGCTGACCGGGAGGCCCATGGGGCGACGCACAATTGGCCCAGCGTCGCCCGGATTAGGGAGAGTTTGGCCAGCAGGGATATCCTTGTCTCATCGCTCACTAGTGACTCCTGTGGCAGGCCGGGTGCAGTGAATGCTGACCAGGTGTTCGGTGTAAGATTTTGTTGGGGGTTTGTATCATTTCATTTACACAACATGCCAACCACTTTGAAGATGCAAAATATTTTTTATTATGAAACAAAAAAGAAATTAGACAAAAAAACTGAAAACTTGAGCGTGCATATCTATTCACCACCCTGAGGTTAATACTTTGCAGAGCAATCTTTTGCAGCAATTACAGCTGCAAGTCTCTTGGGGTATGTCTCTATAAGCTTGGCACATCTAGCCCCTGGGAATTTTGCCCATTCTTCAAGGCAAAATTGCTCCAGCTCCTTCAAGTTGGATGGGTTCCGCTGGTGTACAGCAATCTTTAAGTCATACCATAGATTCTCAAATGGATTGAGGTCTGGGCTTTGACTAGGCCATTCCATGACATTTAAATGTTTCCCCTTAACCTCTACGGGCTACGGGGGCAGTATTGAGAATTTTGGAAAAAATATGTGCCCATTTTTAACTGCCACCTACACCAACTCAGAAGCTAGGATATGCATATTATTACCAGATTTGGATAGAAAACACTGAATTTTCTAAAACAGTTTGAATGGTGTCTGTAAGTATAACAAAACTCATATTGCAGGCAAAAACCTGTGAAAAATAGATTTTAAAAAATGAGAATTTTGTGACTGTACTATTTAGTGTCATTGTTTTATAGATACCACAGTGAGAAAGGATTCAGTTCGCAACTCCTACTGCTTCCACTAGATGTCAACGATCTTTAGAAAGTTGTTGGAAGCATCTGTCATGAATACAGACCGAATTAGAATGCTTACAAGTTGACACGTCATCACTTCATTTTTTGCGCCTGCGCATGAATCTGAGAAGAGTGTCTTTGTCATAATCGTTTATTCTAGACACTTGATAGGTTGTGTGAAAATATTACTCATGTTTACTGATGTTTCACGTTAAAAATTGACCAAAAGATTAATGCTAAACAACGTTTGACATGTTTGAACAAACATAAATAGATTATTTACTAGGTTTTTTTTAGCTTTTCGGCGTGACTTTACACTGCCCACCTCATTTTGTGGGAGCCTACTGAACGCTAACTATTTGGACATAAATTATGAACTTTGTCAAAAGAAACCACATTTGTTCTGGACCTGGGATCCCTGGCAGCGACTTCTGATGGAGATAATCAAAGGTAAGGGGATATTTAGAATGTTATTATCGATATTAGATGATGCTAATGCTAACGGTATAGCTTAGCTTAGCTTATAGCTTAGCTTATGTTGTTAGCATAGTACCCAGTTTATAGCAAAATGTGATTTCCCAGTAAAGTTATTTTGAGATCTGGCCATTCGGTAGCAATTACGAGATGATAATATATTATTCTTTGAATGACAATATTATAATTTACCAATGTTTTCGAATAGTAATTCCGTGATTTGTAATGCTGGATTCACTGGGAGCATTCGAGCCGAAAAAAATTCTGAATTTCACCGCGACTGTAAATGCTGTTTTTGGATATAAATATGAACTTGATGGAAGTAAAAATGCATGTATTGTCTAACATAATGTCCTATGAGTGTCATCTGATGCAGATTGTCAAAGGTAAGTGCATAATTCTAGCTAGTTTTCTGTCTGTTGATGCCCTTCTTTGAATGGGCTAAACATTACACGCAGCTATTGTCAATGTACTCTCCTCACATAACCTAACTTTATGCATTCTCCGTAAAGCCTCTGAAAATCGGACAGCGTGGTTAGATTTAGGAGATATATCTTTCAAATGGAGGAAAATAGTTGATTATTTGATTATTTGAAATGATTACTCTTGCAGTTTTGAATTCCCCGCCATGGTCACATGACAATGAATCCCATTACTGGGATAAGATCCTGCCCCCTGGCCTCAACAGGTTAAACCACTCAAGTGTTGCTTTAGCAGTATGCTTAGGGTCATTGTCCTGCTGGAAGGTGAACCTCCATCCCAGTCTCAAATCTCTGAAAGACTGAAACAGGTTTCCCTCAAGAATTTCCCTGCATTTAGCGCTATCCATCATTCCTTCAATTCTGACCAGTTTCCCAGTCCCTGCCGATGGAAAAACATGCCCACAGCATGATGCTGCCACCACCATTCTTCCCTGTGGGGATGGTGTTCTCGGGGTGATGAGAGGTGTTGGGTTTTCTTCAGACGTAGTGTTTTCCTTGATGGCCAAAAAGCAACATTTTTGTCTCATCTGACCAGAGTACCTTCCTCCATATGTTTGGGGAGCCTCACACATGCCTTTTGGTGAACACCAAATGTGTTTGCTTATTTTTTACTTTAAGCCATGGCTTTTTTCTGGTCACTCTTCCGTAAAGCCTTGTTCTGTGTAGGGTACGGCTTAAAGTGGTCCTATGGACAGATACTCCAATCTGCGCTGTGGAGCGTGGCAGCTCCTTCAGGGTTATCTTTGGTCTCTTTATTGCCTTTCTGGTTAATGCCCTCCTTGCCTGGTCTGTGAGTTTTGGTGGGTGGCCCTCTCTTGGCAGGTTTGTTGTGATTGTCATATTCTTTACATTTTTTAATAATGGATTTGATGGTGCTCTGTCGGATGTTCAAAGTTTTGGATATTTTTTTATAACCCAACCCTGATCTTTACTTCTCCACAACTTTGTCCCTGACCTGTTTGGAGAGCTCCTTGGTCTTCATGGTGCCGTTTGCTTGGTGGTGCCCCTTGATTAGTGGATTTGCATACTCTGGGGCCCTTCAGAACAGGTGTATATATATTGAGATCATGTGACAGATCATGTGAGACTTAGATTGCACACAGGTGGACTTTATTTAACTAATTATGTGACTTCTGAAGGTAATTGGTTGCACCAGATCTTATTTAGGGGCTTCATAACAAAGGGGTTGAGTGCATATGCATACACCATTTTTCCGTAAATATTTCTTTAAATTTTTTTAAATAAATAGAGTGTCTAGTTTGAGAAACAGACACCTCACACGTCCTCAACTGGCAGCTTCATTAAATAGTACCCGCAAAACACTCAACGTCAACAGTGAAGAAGCGACTCCGGGATGCTGGCCTTCTTGGCAGAGTTGCAAACATTAACCATATCTCAGACTGGCCAAGAAAAATAAAATATTAAGATGGGCAAAAGAACACAGACACTGGACAGAGGAACTCTGCCTGAAGGCCAGCATCCCGGAGTCGCCTCTTCGCCGTTGACGTTGAGACTGGTGTTTTGCGTGGGTAGTGCGAACGGCCCAGTACATCATTGGTGCCAAGCTTACTGCCATCCAGAACCTCTATACCAGGCGGTGTCAGAGGAAGGCCCTAAAAATTGTCAAAGACTCCAGCCACCCTAGTCATAGACTGTTTCCTCTGCTACCGCACGGCAAGCGGTACCGGAACACCACATCAAGGTCCAAGAAGCTTCTAAACAGCTTCTACCCCCAAGCCATAAGACTCCTGAAAATCTAATCAAATGACTACCTAGACTGTTTGCATTGCCCCCCCTCCTCCTCTTTACACCGCTGCTACTCTCTGTTGTTGTCATCTATGCATAGTCACTTCAATAACTCAACCTGCGTGTACATACTTCCTCAACTAACCGGTGCCCCCGCACATGGACTCTGTACCCCGCTGTATATAGTCTCTGTTACACTCGTCGTAAAGATTGGACCAAGGTGCAGCGTGGTAGGCAAACATTTTACCTTTATTTAAAATGAACACCAACAAAATACAACACGAACGTAAAGTTCTGCAGGCTACACAGCAACTATACAAAAACAAGATCCCACAAACTAAAGGTGGAAAAAAGGCTGCCTAAGTATGATCCCCAATCAGAGACAATGATAGACAGCTGCCTCTGATTGGGAACAATACCCGGCCAACAAAGAAATAGAAAAACTAGAATGCCCACCCAAATCACACCCTGACCTAACCAAATAGAGAAATAAAAAGGCTCTCTAAGGTCAGGGCGTGACAGTCTCGCTATTGTTGTTTTACTGCTGCTCTTTAATAATCTCTTATTCTTATCCGTATTTTTTGAAACTGCATTGCTGGTTGGGGGCTTGTAAGTAAGCATTTCACTGTAAGGTCTACACCTGTTGTATTCGGCGCATCTGACTAATAATATTTGATTTGATTTGATTCTCTCCAAAGAACAAAGGCTCAATGTATAGACACATTCTTCCCATATCTCTGACCCATTGATCATTAATTCCCTATTGACCTCTAGTCCTCCACTTTGTGTATTATCTTAAAATATTCTTACAAGTATGCTGAAAGCCATTGAGCTGTGGACAAGACCAACTCACCACAAAGGGTAAGGAGATAGAGGCTACTTGAGATTGAAAGTGCTTGAGACAGACCATTGTATTGTTGCAATGAGAGAAGAGAGTTCTGCTCAATCTGTGCTTAAGTACATTTTATTGTGTATACATTATCATGGCATTGAAATAGAAGACAGAAAGACAGCCTAAAGCCATGCCACTGAACTGGATAAGAAACACACACACACACACACACACACACACACACACACACACTAGTGGTGTGCGGGTCAGCTGTATGTCCACACGCACCCGCCCGCAATTGCTAATAACCGATCCGCAACAGGCCGACTATGTCATGAAGTCAAATCTGAGGCCCGAACCCAACCCGAACTGCTACGATAGAAAACGCGCTGTAGGCTACAGTCAGAGAAAGCTGACCCATTTTATTTGGCAATGGATGCAGGATTTTTTTTGCTGGATATAGATAATATAGAGATAATATATATATAATTTCTGCTTATAATTTCTGAGATTTTGGTAGGCTATTTGTTTGTGAATAATCAGATACATGCAGCTTCTCTTCTGTTGCCCTAGAAGACTAAATAAACCCTTGCTCTCCTGAATAATTTGCTTCAATCTAGTTGACATCAGAAAAGTTTTCTCTGTCATTTCTGCTTCTTTCACGGAGCAAAGACGTTTAGGGACCGGGGATAAAATACAATAATAACAACAAAAAACAAGAAAGATTTTCTGTGCACAATTTCCAAATTACATCAGTTTGACAGATTGCAAGAAAATAGAAAGCTGTGAAAATGTTTTCAGTACGGCTTAGATGCATATTTTATGTGTTTCAAATACTATCAGCTTTTATGATGCTGATAAAGTCAGCATCTATACTGACGGTATCTAACTGCACATTTGCATACTGTCAAGATGCTGAAATAAATAAATAATATTTCTCCACTCTCCATTCAAAACAGCCTACATTACTGCAAGAAATTCTTAATTCTGCAAAAGCTAAAAGGCTATTTGATTATTAGGTTATGTACCTACAGTAGTGTCCAGATTTCAGTTTCCATTTAACCCATAAGAACACCAAGCTACAATTCCCTTGACATGCCTATTTGAAGTCTCCGTCTTGTGACTGTCAGATTTGTATATCACTTCACAATCATCAGACATAACACAGCTGCTATCATCCTCTTTTACCACAATACCAAATATTTCCCTAACATTACTTTTCTTTATTTTCAAATCTCCATTTCACAGATTTTCTCTTACTGAATTAAAATCCGACATGTCCTTTTTGCCTCCATGGATCGATTTTTCTACCTGTTCCCAAAAGCATTTGGCTATTTGTTGCGGCGTACAGTTAGGCCCTAAAGCTTAGGTTTATGCATTAATGCCAGATAGCCTAAAATAAGGAAAGAAAAACCGCAATGTTGCCTATAGAGATTAATTTCACAAGAATGATAGGTTTATGGATTTTTTGAGGTATTGCTTTCTCTTTATTCAATCCATCCACCACGCACCCACCCTTGATCCACACAATATTTAATGACCCTAAACCCGCCCCGCAGATATAACCACAAGGACTGTGGGTTATGAGTCAATCCGCCCATCACTAACACACACGTAAATGCTCACAGGCTCACATGCACCCATGCACACACACACCAACACACACCAACACACACATTAAAACACAAACGCCTCCAAGATTCTGCCACGTTACTCTCACGTCAACCCTTTGGAGAGAAGCAGCAAGTGACAGGTTGTCCCCTCCCCTATTCCTTCGTAACAGTGACGCTCTGAGACAACGTAGCATCAAAGTGACATTAAGAGGCAGCTGAGTGGGAACGAGGCAGGAGAATTTTATAAACAAAATAAATAAAATATATGGTGGAAAGCCCTGGGATATGGTTAATAGCCAGGCTGGTATACATGATCATACTGAGCACACACACACATACTCACATGCACACGTGTGCGTTTGGAGAGTGCATTTGCTATTGGTTTTTGAAATACCAACACCAAACACACTTTCAAACTTGTACACACTTATTTTACATGCACTTATTATAAGTTTCAAATAGCCTCTGGTACCGATCTGATAGGCAGAAATACAAATGCTGCTCTTTGTGATGGAGTAGTCTGTCTCTTGGTGCTTAAGTCTGGAGAGACAATATCAAATATTGAGGGAACTTCCCAAAGGTTTTGCTAATGGAATTTTGCAACCCTATGTACACTATAGTATAATTTCTCCTTTTTCCTCTCGGTGAGAACAATGCCCAAAAGTAATTCTGCTATGATTCTAAACTGACACAGGAGAGACAGAAAAGTAAGGTTTGATGTGTGCCAGTAACCTACACAGGGGAGATAGGAAGGTCACTTTTCATGGGGGCCAGTAACCAAGCTAACGTTTCATAGGGGACAGTAACCAAGGTAACATTCCATGGGGGCAAGTAACTTACACAGGAGAGATTGGAAGGTAATGTTTCATGGGGGCCAGTAACCAAGGTAACGTTTCATGGGGACCAGTAACCAAGGTAATGTTTCATGGGGGCCAGTAACCAAGGTAAAATTCCATGGGGGCCAGTAATCAAGATAATGTTTCATGGGGGCCAGTAACCAATATAACATTTAATGGGGGTCAGTAACCAAGGTAACGTTTCATGGGGGACAGTACCTAAGGTAATGATTCATGAAGGCCAGTAACCAAGGTAACATTTCCTGGGGGCCAGTAACCAAGGTAACGTTTCATTGGGACCAGTAACCAAGGTAATGTTTCATGGGGGCCAGTAACCAAGGTAAAGTTACATGGGGGCCAGTAACCAAGATAATGTTTCATGGGGACAGTAACCAAGGTAAAGTTTCATGGGGACCAGTAACCAATATAAAGTTTAATGGGGGTTAGTAACCAAGATAATATTTCATGGGGGACAGTAACCAAGGTAAAGTTTCATGGGGACCAGTAACCAATATAACGTTTAATGGGGGTCAGTAACCAAGGTAACGTTTCATGGGGGCCAGTAACCTGCACAGGAAAGATAGGAAGGTCACATTTCATGGGGGCCAGTAACCAAGGTAACATTTCATGGGGGCCAGTAACTTACACAGGAGAGATTGGAAGGTAATGTTTCATGGGGGCCAGTAACCAAGGTAAAGTTTCATGGGGGCCAGTAACCAAGATAATGTTTCATGGGGGACAGTAACCAAGGTAAAGTTTCATGGGGACCAGTAACCAATATAACATTTAATGGGGGTCAGTAACCAAGGTAACGTTTCATGGGGGACAGTAACTAAGGTAATGTTTCATGAAGGCCAGTAACCAAGGTAACATTTCATGGGGGCCAGTAACCAAGGTAATGTTTCATGGGGGCCAGTAACCTACACAGGAGATATAGGAAGGTAATGTTTCATGGGGCCCAGTAACTAAGCCATCATTTCATGTGGGACAGTAACCAAGGTAACATTACATGGGGGACATTAACCAAGGTAACATTTCATGGGGGCCAGTAATTTACACAGGAGAGATTGGAAGGTCATGTTTCATGGGGCCCAGTAACCAAGCCATCATTTCATGGAGGACATTAACGAAGGCAAAGTTTCATGGGGGCCATTAACCAAGATAATATTTAATGATGGACAGTAACCAAGGTAAAGTTTCATGGGGGACATGTAACCAAGGTAACTTTTCATGGGGGCTAGTAACTTACACAGGAGAGACGGGAAGGTAATGTTTCATGGAGGCCAGTAACCAAGGTAACGTTTAATGGGGGACAGTAACCAAGCTAAAGTTTCATGGGGGTCAGTAACCTTAACACAGCTAAGCAACAGTAATAAAGGAGGATGTCAAGATGACAAAATTGAAAACGAATAGAAAAAAAAGAAAACACTCTGGAAGAGTGGTGACCTTGTGCCTGCAGTGGTTAAGTGTTGAGACTGACAACAGGGTGCCATTTTTCCCTCTTTCACGTTGTGCCCTCGGGTAAAGAAAGGAGGGAGGAGGAGAGGAAATGAGTGAAGCAGCAAGGCGACTAGACACAGGGAAAAAAAGCTTTTAGTGGACTTTTTTGTTTGCTTTAGAAACCATTTCATGACATCTCCCTTGAGCACAGACAGACCACACACACACACACACACACACACACACACAAAACAAGCAAAACACACTCATACACTCTTGACCAATTCTCTGACTGCTCTTGAGGTCTGCATGCTATTTAGCTTTTGGGCCATAGGGGATGTTTCAGGTCATTGTGTGTCTGTGTGTAAGTGGCGTAGAGAGAAAGGGGATGGCTGTGTTCACTGAAGGGATAGAGGAATCTATGTGGTTGCATCCCTAATGACACCCCATATGCTGGGCTCCCCTCGTAAAAGAAACACTGGTTTTCAATGGTAGCGCCCTGATTAAATAAAGGTACATAATAAAATGTAATTCCTTATATAGTGCACTACCCTATGGGCCCTGGTCAAAAGCAGTACACTGTAATAGGGCACCATTTTGGATGCATACTGTACATATTAGGCAAGTCAGGGTATATTAGCTACTACTAAGCAATACCTCCAGGTTAAAAATAAATAAATGCAAATTGTCAAAAAAACGTGTCTTGGGGGCCAGTAACCAATTCCTATGGAACACGCCAGGAGGTACCAATTCTGCAGGTACCAGATTACATCAGGACCTGGCGAAATGTGGAAGCTATACCATCCACTAGGAGACAGTTGAGTGCCTATTACCATCTAGTAGGCTTGTGGCTTGCTAGGGTGTTGTGAATGGGGATAGTGGATGGTGGATGGGGATTGGGAATGGTGGATAGGGATGGTGGATGGGATGGGGATGGTGGATGGGGATGGCGGATGGGGATGGTGGATTGTGATGGTGGATGGGATGGGGATGGTGGATTGTGAATGGAGTTGGTAGATGGGGATGGTGGATTGGGATGGGGGATGGTGGATGGGGATGGGGGATGGTGGATGAGGACGGGGGATGGTGATGGTCGATTGTGAATGGAGTTGGTGGATGGGGATGGTGCATGGGATGGGGATGGTGGATGGTGGATGGGGGATGGGGATGGTGATAGTGGATGGGGATGGTGGATGGGGATGGTGAGTCGTCTTGAAAGGGAAAGATGCACATCCCTAATTATAACATATGGTAAAAATGTATGTTGCTTGACATTATAAGGCATTACTGAATCTCATACATACTTATCACATGTTTTAAAGGGTTATAGCTGTGGGATTTAAGTAAAGATTCAAGCCATATTTTTCTTTCTACTATTACATGCATTGTATATCTTTTTTTGTGTTTTACTGTTCAAAGTTCAAATCGCAAGCAAAGTTATTATCTTAACCTCTTATGGCTAGGGGGCAGTATTTTCACGGCTGGATAAAAAACATACCCGATTTAATCTGATTATTAGTCCTGCCCAGAAACTAAAATATGCATATAATTATTAGCTTTGGATAGAAAACACTCCAAAGTTTCTTAAACTGTTTGAATGGTGTCTGTGAGTATAACAGAAGTCATTTGGCAGGCCAAAACATGAGAAGATTCTGTTCAGGAAGTACCCTGTCTGACCATTTCTTCCCCTTGTTGATTCTCTCTATCTATTACAAGAGATCTCTGCTGTTACGTGACACTTCCCACGTCTCCAATGGGCTCTCAGAGGCCGGGAAAAACCTGAATGACGTAATCCAAAGCCCTGGCTGAAACACACGAGTGCTTTAGCTAAGTGGTCTATCATCAGACAAAAGGCTTAGGCGCGTGCACTGCCCGCCGCCTTTCTGTTTTTCCCTCTGTTTACAGACACGCAGATTCCCGGTCAGAATATTATCGCTTTTCTACGAGATAAATTGCATAAAAATAGATTTTAAACAGCGGTTGACATGCTTCGAAGTACGGTAATGGAATATTTAGACATTTTTTGTCACGTTATGCGCCATGCGCACGACCGTGATTTACCATTCTGATAGTGTCTAGAACTCACAAACAAAACGTCGCTGATGGAACATAACGATGGATTATTTGGGACCAAACCTACATTTGTTATTGAAGTAGAAGTCCTGGGAGTGCATTCTGACGAAGAACAGGAAAGGTAAGACCATTTTTCTTATAGGAAATGTGATTTTGGTGAAGGCTAAACTGGGTGGGTGTCTAAATAGCTAGCCCGTGATGGCTGGGCTATGTACTTAGAATATTGCAAAATGTGCTTCATCCGAAAAGCTAGGAGTTCTGTATCTATAATTCTTAAAATAATTGTTATGCTTTTTGTGAACGTTTATCGTGAGTAATTTAGTAAATTGTTAGTACATTCCCCGGAAGTTTGTGGGGGGTATGCTAGTTCTGAACGTCACATGCTAATGTAAAAAGCTGGTTTTTGATATAAATATGAACTTGATTGAACAGACATGCATGTATTGTATAACATAATGTCCTAGGTGTGTCATCTGATGAAGATCATCAAAGGTTAGTGCTGCATTTAGCTGTCTTCTGGGTTTTTGTGACATTATATGCTAGCTTGAAAAATGGGTGTCTGATTATTTCTGGCTGGGTACTCTGCTGACATAATCTAATGTTTTGCTTTCATTGTAAAGCCTTTTTGAAATCGGACAGTGTGGTTAGATTAACGAGAGACTTGTCTTTAAAATGGTGTAAAATAGTCATATGTTTGAGAAATTGAAGTAATAGCATTTCTAAGGTATTTGAATATCGCGCCACAGGATTCCACTGGCTGTTACGTAGGTGGGACGATTTGGTGCCACCTACCCTAGAGAGGTTAAGATGTACAGTTCTGTCAGATTTAGACATTGTCTGACATTCCACTACCGTGGTCCTCATTCCACTACCATTGACCTCATCCCTTCAGTAGAGGATGCCTGATAATTTTTTTTAAATTCCTTCCTCAACATCTTAAATAAGCATGCCCCAATCAAGAAATTTAGAACCAGGAACAGACATAGCCCTTTGTTCTCTCCAGACCTGACTGACCTTAACCAATACAAAAGCATCCTGTGGCATTCTGCATTAGCATCGAACAGCCCCCGTGATATGAAACTTTTCAGGGAAGTTAGAAACCAATATACACAGGCAGTTAGAAAAGCAAAGGCTAGCTTTTTCAAGCAGAAATTTACTTCCTGCAACACAAACTCCAAAATGTTCTGGGACACTGTAAAGTCCTTGGAGAATAAGAGCACCTCCTCCCAGCTGCTCACTGCACTGAGGATAGGAAACTCTGTCACCACCGATAAATCCACTATAATTGAGAATTTCAATAAGCATTTTTCTACGGCTGGCCATGCTTTCCACCTGGCTACCCCTACCCCGGTCAACAGCACTGTACCCCCCACAGCAACTCACCAAGCCTTCCCCATTTCTCCTTCTCCCAAATCCAGTCAGCTGATGTTTTGAAAGAGCTGCAAAATCTGGACCCCTACAAATCAGCCGGACAGGACAATCTGGACCCTTTCTTTCTAAAATGATCTGCCGAAATTGTTGCAACCCCTATTACTAGCCTGTTCAACCTCTCTTTCATGTCGTCTGAGATTCCCAAAGATTGGAAAGCAGCTGCGGTCATCCCCCTCTTCAAAGGGGGGGACACTCTTGACCCAAACTGCTACAGACCTATATCTATCCTACCCTGCCTTTCTAAAGTCTTCGAAAGCCAAGTCAACAAACAGATTACCGACCATTTCGAATCCCACCGCACCTTCTCCGCTATGCAATCTGGTTTCAGAGCTGGTCATGGGTGCACCTCAGCCACGCTCAAGGTCCTAAACGATATCTTAACCGCCATCGATAAGAAACAATACTGTGCAGCCGTATTCATTGACCTGGCCAAGGCTTTCAACTCTGTCAATCACCACATCCTCATCGGCAGACTCAATAGCCTTGGTTTCTCAAATGATTGCCTCGCCTGGTTCACCAACTACTTCTCCGATAGAGTTCAGTGTGTGAAATCAGAGGGCCTGTTGTCCAGGCCTCTGGCAGTCTCGATGGCGGTGCCACAGGGTTCAATTCTTGGGCCGACTCTTTTCTCTGTATACATCAATGATGTTGCTCTTGCTGCTGGTGATTCTCTGATCCACCTCTACGCAGACAACACCATTCGGTATACTTCTGGCCCTTCTTTGGACACTGTGTTAACTACCCTCCAGACGAGCTTCAATGCCATACAACTCTCCTTCCGTGGCCTCCAACTGCTCTTAAATACAAGTAAAACTAAATGCATGCTCTTCAACCGATCGCTGCCTGCACCTGCCCGCCTGTCCAGCATCACTACTCTGGACGGTTCTGAATTAGAATACGTGGACAACTACAGATACCTAGGTGTCTGGTTAGACTGTAAACTCTCCTTCCAGACTCACATCCAACATCTCCAATCCAAAGTTAAATCTAGAATTGGCTTCCTATTTCGCAACAAAGCATCTTTCACTCATGCTGCCAAACATACCCTCGTAAAACTGACCATCCTACCGATCCTTGACTTCGGCGACGTCATTTACAAAATAGCCTCCAATACCCTACTCAATAAATTGGATGCAGTCTATCACAGTGCCATCCGTTTTGTCACCAAAGCCCCATATACTACCCACAACTGCGACCTGTAAGCTCTCGTTGGCTGGCCCTTGCTTCATACTCATCGCCAAACCCACTGGCTCCAGGTCATCTACAAGACCCTGCTAGGTAAAGTTCCCCCTTATCTCAGCTCGCTGGTCACCATAGCAGCACCCACCTGTAGCACGCGCTCCAGCAGGTATATCTCTCTGGTCACCCCCAAAGCCAATTCCTCCTTCGGCCGCCTCTCCTTCCAGTTCTCTGCTGCCAATGACTGGAACGAACTACAAAAATCTCTAAATCTGGAAACACTTATCTCCCTCACTAGCTTTAAGCACCAGCTGTCAGAGCAGCTCACAGATTACTGCACCTGTACATAGCCCATCTATAATTTATCCCAAAAACTACCGCTTCCCCTACTGTATTTATTTATTTGCTCCTTTGCACTCCATTATTTCTACTTTGCACTTTCTTCCACTGCAAATCTACCATTCCAGTGTTTTACTTGCTATATTGTATTTACTTCGCCACCTTGGCCTTTTTTGCCTTTACCTCCTTTATCTCACCTCATTTGCTCACTTTGTATATAGACTTATTTTTCTACTATATTATTGACTGTAGGTTTGTTTTACTCCATATGTAACTCTGTGTTGTTGTATGTGTCAAACTGCTTTGCTTTATCTTGGCCAGGTCGCAATTGTAAATTAGAACTTGTTCTCAACTTGCCTACCTGGTTAAATAAAGGTGAAATAAAATAAAAAATATTTAAAAAATGATGTCCAGCCTTGACATTTCTCAGCTAGATGTACGAGTGAGTGATGGCTCTTGTTTCAGAGTATGATATGTGTGTGACAGGTAATGTGTGTCTCTATCCTTTCTACTGTAATGGAGTGTCTCTGGCTCTCTGAGGTTACATGAGGTCTGATTGAAATGTCAGCACGCTGTGTGTGGCCAATTCATATTTACTGATTAAATACTGGAATATTTACCGTAAATTCCGGACAATAAGCCGCAACTTTTTTCCCAGCTTTGAACCTCGCGGCTTAAACAATGACGTGGCTAATATATGGATTTTTCCCGCTTTCAATTTTTTTTTCTACAAAAAAACACATTCTGTGACGTGCTCAGTTTTTTGGCGGCATGAAGCTTTCATTAGACCAATGAAATTGCCGAACGGGTTAAGGTCAAACAACTTTTTTGTTTACTGTTTAGATTAAATCGAGCGCTCTCAAACTTCCCATCATTCTCATTACGGTAGTCATTTTGTCACCCTCATCATGGCAAAGACACAGAGAAATGCATATGATGCAGCTTTCAAGTTGAAGGCGATTGATCTGGCTGTTGGAAAAGGAAATAGAGCTGCTGCACGGGAGCTTGGTCTTAATGAGTCGATGATAAGACGTTGGAAACAGCAGCATGAGGAATTGACTCAGTGCAAAAAGACAACTAAAGCTTACTGCTATTTTTTTGTTTTTTTGTTACAAGCCTTGTTTCGTTAAAGCCTATTTATTTTTGTTACAAGCCGTGTTTCGTTAAAGCCTATTTATTTTTGTTACAAGCTGTGTTTCGTTAAAGCCTGTGTAAAGTTAATTTGTTTCAATGTACCGGTAGGCACCTGCGGCTTATAGACATGTGCGGCTTATTTATGTTCAAAATAATACTTTTTTTAAAATTCAGTGGGTGCAGCTTATATTCAGGTGCGCTTAATAGTCCGGAAATTACGGTAATTGATCTGATTTATTTCATACATTTGATTATCCTACCCAAATGAATCTAAGAGGAGCACCATTAAGGAATTAGATACAAAGAAATACTTGAATTAGTTATCATTATCAATGGTTATCATACCATTAATTCCATATCAAAAATAGAATTAACAGTTCATTAATTAAGCTCTGAAATGGCAAGAACTCAATCGCTCACAAATGAACCCAAGGCCACAAATAATTCCTTCAAAGTTTTATTTACTAGACTGAATAAGTTGGAAAAGTAGGTAGTAAAAGACACAATGTAAAACAGGGTACAATGGGGTACAACACAGTTATTGAGGTGAGAGTCTCCACATGATAATATAAATTAACTTCTGTACTCAACTCTGGCAAATACACAACACATTCACAGGACTTTTGAGAATGATATAATTGTATGAATTGAAAAAGAAAATGAGAGAGGACTACACCGTCATAGGCTTTCGCAACTATGAAACTCTAGAGCTCCCCAACCAGGAATAAACATGAACTAGGCTAGCGCTTAGCATCTGATGTGTACAGATACGGGACAGTGTTGATCACGGATTTGTAAATTAGACCTGCCGTCTTACAATACTCAATGACTTCCACCACTTTACACACACAACGCCACTTTAAGAGGAAATTAAGAATGCAATGGGGTAATTTACTTGTACGTCAATGTTGTCTGCCCAGTTGGATTCCGATCAGAGTGGGACGAAGCCGGGATAGAGCTGAAAAAGGCGCATTGTCCAAGTCTCTCTGTCCCCCCTGACTTCTCAGTCCATGAAAGTAAAGTCTATAAAAACAAGTCGTGTAATTTATAGGGATATTCAAAAAGTGCTGGCCGATTAGACAGGACAGGATATCAAAAGACCACCCTGTTGATTCTGAGAATGCAGCAAATCTCTGTCCATTATGATGAACCTGAGATTTCCTCATAAGTGTCTACAACATGTTCCCATATTACAGAAAACAGTTTAACTGTCCCTGGGATGAAATAAGTTACCAGTAGGTTGTAAATATGCCTTGGGTGAAATAACACATTCCATATTACAGCAAATACACACATTATCCTCTCTAGTACATGTGGGACGAACTCGTCCCACCTACGTAACAGCCACTGAAATCCAGTGGCGCGATTTTTGAATCGTTAGAAATGCTATAACTTCAATTTCTCAAACATATGACTATTTCACAGCTATTTAAAGACAAGAATCTCGTTAATCTAACCCCACTGTCCGATTTCAAAAAGGCTTTACAACAAAAGCAAAACATTAGATTATGTCAGCAGAGTACCCAGCCAGAAATAATCACACAGCCATTTTTCAAGCTAGCATATCATGTCACATAAACCCAAACCACAGCTAAATGCAGCACTAACCTTTTATAATCTTCATCAGATGACACACCTAGGACATTGTGTTATACAATACATGCATGTCTGTTCAATCAAGTTCATATTTATATCAAAAACCAGCTTTTTACATTAGCATGTGACGTTCAGAAAAAGCATAACCACCGCAAACTTCCGGTGAATTTACTAACAGTTTGCTAAATTACTCACGATAAACGTTCACAAAAAGCATAACAATTATTTTAAGAATTATAGATACATTACCCCTCTATGCACTCGATATGTCCGATTTTAAAATAGCTTTTCGGATGAAGCACATTTTGCAATAATCTAAGTACATAGCCCGGCATTACAGGGCTAGCTATTTAGACACCCACCCAGGTCAGCCTCCACCAAAATCACATTTCCTATAAGAAAGATGTTCTTACCTTGCTTGTTCTTCATCAGAATACACTGCCAGGACTTCTACTTCAATAACAAATGTTGGTTTGGTCCCAAATAATCCATCGTTATGTTCCAACAGCGACGTTTTGTTCGTGAGTTCTAGAATGCTTTTTCGCGGTGTCGCGCATGGCGCATTGGCGTGTCAAAAATGTCTAAATATTCCATTACCGTACTTCGAAGCATGTCAACCGCTGTTTAAAACCAATTTTTATGCCATTTATGTCATAGAGAAGTGTTAATATTCCGACCGGGAGTATGCATTGAGCCTAAACAGCCGAATAAAATTTCTCCTCAGAAGCGACTCATGCACGCGCATCATTGAAAGGTCCTCCGAGCATCCACTTACAAAAGGCGATAATATATTTCAACCTGAGGTTCCCTCGTAAACCTTCAGTTATTTCGCGGGCTCTGAGAGCCTATTGGAGCCCTGGGAATTGTCACGTTACAGCTAAGATCCTTACTTTTCAATAAAAAGAGGTAAGACGCACGACTCCTTGTCAGACAGGGTACTTCCTGCTTGAAACCTTGTCAGGTTTTTGCCTGCCATAGGAGTTCTGTTATACTCACAGACACCATTCAAACAGTTTTAGAAAATTCAGAGTGTTTTCTATCCAAACCTGAACAATAATATGCATATTCTAGCTTCTGAGTTGGTGTAGGAGGCCGTTAAAAATGGGAACATATTTTTTCCAAAATTCTCAATACTGCCCCCTATACCAAACAGGTTATACCCCTTTTAATGAGAGAAATATTTCAGTATGCTTCAAGTTATATCAACATGTCATGAGTCCTTCAGTTTAATACATTGTTCAGAAAAATGCCCTAAATGCCCTTCTCTATCGGCGCCACCCTCCTTTGTAACAAAGAGCAAAACGTTTCTGACTTCCCACATTCCTGGCGCCAGAAGTCTATCTGGCGATCCCCAGTAACACATGTGGCTCGTAAAGATGTCTCTTGATTTATAGAAAGGGTCTGTTCTTTTGTCTCCTGACCCCCCTCAGGACCAGTCATAGTCATAAAAGGCGAAAGGGAGAGCAGGTTATTCATTCCGTTGATGCGGCACAGGGAATATCTGTTCTTCACCAACCCCAACAGAGGGGCCTTTGTCAACAACCAACTGTAAATATTGGCCTCAGTCGTGTCTCATTACAACACCTTTCACCTGTCACCTGTCACATATTCAAAAGGGACACTGGAAGGACACACACACACACATACACAGAAACACACTTATGTACTGTATACACACAAGTGCCACAAACACACTCAACAGGGACTCTAGATGGGATTGTGAAAAAACTGTCACAGAATACACACAAGCAAATGCACACATACACACACACACACATTTGATGAGGACATTGTTGGCGAACAATAACAAAAATGGCCACGAAAAAGACCACAGGAACAGTGCAGAGGGAGTTGAAACGCAACATTAAAAGGTTGTTCATGACTGGCACAGTGATTGGCACTGATAGTAGAGTTAGACAGATGATGTGTTCACAACCTGAGTTGAATGGAGTTGCTTCACTTTGACACTTGTCAGAAAAACCCATTCAACACCTCCCCATGCAACACTGATATTACAAGAAATAACGGTTGCTGTTGTACTGACAGCCTTGCATGCAACTTCCTATGCCATCCCAAAGCCTGGAATTACAATATACTGTATATCAGGACCAAAAAATTGTACCCCCTAAAAATGTTCTGAGTGACAACTGTGCTTGCTAGCCGGTTCCTATTTTAACATGTCTATCTACATTGCCTTTAGAAAGTATTCGTTCCCCTTGAGTTATTCCACATTTTGTTGTGTTACAGCCTGAATTAGAAATTGATTAAATGTATTTTGTTTCTCACCCATCTACACCCAATGCCCCATAATGCCAATGTGAAAACATGTTTTTAGAATTATTGGCAAATTTATTGAAAATGAGATACAGAAATAAATTATATAGATAAGTATTCAAACCCCTGAGTCAATACTTTGTAAAAGCACCGTTGGCAGTGATTATAGCTGTGCGTTTTTCTGGGTAAGTCTCGAAGTGCTTTCTACACCTGGATTGTGCAACATTTTCCCATTGTTCTTTTCAAAATCCTTCAAGCTCTGTCAAATTGGTTGTTGATCATTGCTAGACAACCATTTTCAGGTCTAGCCTTAGGTTTTTAAGTAGATTTAAGTCAAAACTGTAACTTGGCCACTCTGGAACATTCACTGTCTTCTTGGTAATCAACTCTAATGCAAATGTTTCTTTTGTTTTAGGTTATTGTCCTGCTGAAAGGTGAAATCATCTCCCAGTGTCTGGTGGAAAGCAGACTGAACCAGATTTTCCTCTGTGCTTAGCTTCATTATGTTTATTTTTTTATCCTGAAAAACTCCTTAACTATTACAAGCATACCAATAACATGATGCAGACACCACTACAGTATGCTTGAACATATGAAGAGTGGTAATCAGTAATTTATTCAGGACAAAATGTGAATTAATTTGCCACATCTTTTACAGTATTTAATTAGTGCCTTGTTGCAAACAAGTTGCATGTTTTGGAATATTTTGTATTCTGTACAGGCTTTCTTCTTTTCACTCTGTCAATTAGGTTAGTATTGTGGAGTAACTAGAATGTTGTTGATCCTTCTTCAGTTTTCCCCTTTTATAGCCATTAAACTCTGTAACTGTTATAAAGTCACCATTAGCCTCATGGTGAAATATCTGAGTTTATTTCTTACAATCTGCAACTGAGTTAGGAAGAATGCCTGTATCTTTGTAGCAACTGGATGTATTGACACACCATCTAAAGTGTAATTAATAACATCACCATGCTCAAAGGGATATTAAATCGCTTATTTTTTGCATTTATCTTTTACACCTCTACCAATCGGTGCCCTTCTTTGTGAGACATTGGAAAACCTGCCCGGTCTTTGTGGTTGAATCTGTGTTTGAAATTCACTGCATGGCTGAGGGACATTTTCACGTATTTTCACGTCCGGATGAAAAGCGTGCCCAAAGTAAACTGCCTGCTACTCAGGCCCAGAAGCTAGGATATGCATATAATTGATAGATTCGGATAGAAAACCCTGTACAGTTTCTAAAACTGTTAAAATTATGTCTGTGAGTATAACATAACTTATTTGAACGGCGAAACCCTGAGGACAAACAATCCAGGAAAATCTTTTTTTGAGGTGACTGTGTTTTCAATATTTTTCTATGTGAATCTAGATTTCTGAGGCATCTGGTTGCAGTTTCTATGGCTTCCACGGGATGTCAAGAGTCTTTAGAAATTGGTTGATGTTTTTCTTTTGAGTAATGAAGAAATAGCCCTTTCCTTTCTGGGTGTATAGCCAAGTGGACTGTCTTGTTTGGGGCGTGTGACCTGGAGCTCGCTCCACTTTAATTTTATCCGCATTTTATCCTGTCTTAAATTTTATCGATTATTTACATTTAGGAAAGTTGTTTGAAATGTTTGGACAAAGTTTTCAGGTAACTTATTAGATAATTTGTAGTCATGTTGGGCGAGTTGGAACCGGTGTTTTTCTGAATCAAACGCGCCAAATAAATGGACATTTTGGAGATATAACGACGGAATATATCGAACAAAATGACGATTTGTGATGTTTATGGGACATTTTGGAGTGCCAACAGAAGAAGATCTTCAAAGGTAAGGCATGAATTATATTGTTATTTCTGAGTTTTGTGTCGGGCCTGGCGGGTTGAAATATTATTGTCATGTGTTTGTATGATGGGGTGCTGTCCTCAGATAATCACATGATTTGCTTTCGCCGTAAAGCCTTTTTGAAATCTGACATGGTGGCTGGATTAACAAGAAGTTAAGCTTTAATTTGGTGTATGTCACAGGTTCCAACGAGAGTGGCGCCCCTCCTCGGTCGGGCGGCGCTCGGCGGTCGTCGTCGCCGGCCTATTAGCTGCCACCGATCATTGTTTCTGTGTCGTTTAGTTTTGTCTGTCTGTTCCGCACCTGTTTTGTGTATGTCATTAGTGGGGACTTATTTAATGTGTGTTTTCAGTTGGGATTTTGTGCGGGATTGTTTATTGTCTACATTGTGTTACCGACAGTTTTGTCGAGTGAGTTACCGGCTGCGCTCCTTGCGCCTTGTAATTATATTTTGTGTTTTATGGGCGCAGTTCAAAATACGTGAACTTTGTATAGCGCCCTGTGCTTTTCGGCGTTTGTGTGTGTCAGTTGTATTAAAAGACACTCACCTCCAGCACCTCTGTCTCCTGCATTTGATTCCGCCTATCCGCCAGTCCAAATCAGTCGTGACAGAATCCCGCACCGGAAAAACTGATGGAGTCAGCAGGAGCAGAAGCGCCATCCATGGCTGAGCAGGTCTCCCAGCATGCCGGCCTCCTCCACCGCCTAGGCTCGGCCATGGATCAGGTGTTGGCCCGGTTGGAGAGATGGGAGAGAAGTGCCTCCCCAGCAGGACCAGCTCCGGTCCCTCACCCTGCGCCCCTACCTACATCCACTGAAGCGGGTGCCAGCGGGATCCGGATTTCACCTCCCAGGGAGTTCGATGGGACGGCCGCTGGGTGCAAGGGGTTCCTCCTCCAACTGGAACTGTACCTGGTGACCGTCCGCCCACCTCCCTCCGACGAAGAGAGGGTGAGCGTCCTCGTCTCGTGTCTCACGGGTCGAGCCCTGGAATGGGCCAATGCGTTCTGGGATGGTCCAGACTCGGCCCGGGGTGACTACCCTGAGTTCACCCGCCGCTTCCGGGCGGTTTTCGATCATCCCCCGGAGGGCAGGGCGGCGGGTGAGCTACTATTCCATTTGAGACAGGAGACGAGGACCGCTCAGGATTTCGCGTTGGAATTCCGGACTCTCGCCGCTGGATCGGGGTGGAACGAGCGGGCCCTAATAGACCACTATAGGTGCAGCCTTCGCGAGGACGTCCGCCGGGAGCTGGCATGTAGGGACAACACCTCCACTCTGGACCAACTGGTGGATTTGTCCATTAGATTGGACAACCTGCTGGCTGCCCGGGGACGTTCCAGTCGGGGCCTGTTCGTTCCACCTACCAGTCCTCCCGCTCCACAGCCCATGGAGATAGGGGGGGCTGCACCGAGGAGGACCGGAGGGGGGGGTCTCTCCTGCACCCGATGTGGACGCAGAGGACACACTGTGGACCGGTGCTGGAGAGGTCCCTCCGGGAGTTCGGAGGGCAGGCAGAGCACTGCTTCGGCCCCCCAGGTGAGTCCGCACCAACCACACCCAGAGCCCCCTGTCGACCACTTGTACACCTCCGTTTGTTTTCCTAATTTTTCCCCTCACTTCCAGTATAAGGCGCTAGTCGATTCAGGTGCAGCTGGGAGTTTTATGGACCATGGGTTAGCTGAGAGGTTAGGGATTCCCCGGGTTCAGCTGGACCACCCCTTCCCTGTGCACGCCCTAGATAGTCGACCGCTAGGGTCAGGCCAAGTAGGGGAGGTCACCGTGCCACTGGTTATGCAGACGTGGGGGAGTCATGTGGAGCGTATCAGCCTGTTCATCATTGACTCCCCAGCGTTCCCAGTGGTACTGGGAATCCCCTGGCTAGCCACACACAACCCCCAGATTTCGTGGAGACAGAGGGCTCTTACGGGGTGGTCGAGGGAGTGCTCAGGTAGGTGCATAGGAGTTTCCATCGGTGCGACTACGGTGGAGAGTCCAGACCAAGTCTCCACAGTGCACATTCCCTCAGAGTATGCCGATTTGGCTATCGCCTTCAGTAAGACGAAGGCGACTCTATTACCACCCCATCGACGAGGGGATTGTGCGATAAACCTCCAGGCCGACGCGACCCTTCCGAGGAGTCACGTGTATCCTCTGTCTCAGGAGGAGACAGTGGCTATGGATACATACGTCACTGAGTCCTTGAGACAGGGATACATTCGGCCCTCTAAATCCCCCGTCTCCTCGAGCTTCTTTTTCGTGAAGAAGAAGGAGGGAGGTCTGCGCCCGTGCATTGACTATAGAGGTCTAAATGCTATCACAGTGGGTTTCAGTTACCCGCTACCTCTCATTGCTACGGCAGTGGAGTCATTTCACGGGGCGCGCTTCTTCACGAAATTGGATCTCAGGAGTACGTATAACTTGGTGCGTATCCGAGATGGAGACGAGTGGAAAACCGCATTTAGTACCACATCGGGCCATTATGAGTACCTCGTCATGCCGTATGGGTTAAAGAATGCTCCCGCTGTCTTCCAATCCTTTGTGGACGAGGTCCTTAGGGACATGCTCGGGCAGGGTGTGGTGGTGTACATCGATGACATCCTGATCTGCTCCGCCACACGCGCCGAGCATGTGTCCCTGGTGCGTAGAGTGCTTGGGCGGCTGCTGGAGCATAACCTATACGTCAAGGCTGAGAAATGTGAGTTCTTCAAAAGAGCCGTCTCATTTCTAGGATATCGCATTTCCACCTCGGGGGTGGAGGTGGAGTGTGACCGCGTGACGGCCGTGCGTAATTGGCCAACCCCAGCCACTGTGAAGGAGGTGCAGCGGTTCTTGGGGTTCGCTAATTATTATCGGAGGTTTATCCGGGGTTTTGGCCAGGTAGCAGCTCCCATTACCTCACTGATGAAGGGGGGCCCGGTGCGGCTACGATGGTCAGCAGAGGCGGACAGAGCCTTCCATCGTCTGAAGGTTCTGTTCACCAATGCACCTGTCCTGGCGCATCCGGACCCCTCTTTGCCATTTATAGTGGAGGTGGACGCGTCCGAGGCTGGGGTAGGAGCTGTGCTTTCGCAGCGTTCGGGCGTTCCTCCGAAGCTCCGCCCATGCGCGTTCTTTTCTAAGAAGCTGAGCCCGGCGGAGCGCAATTATGATGTGGGGGACCGGGAGCTGTTAGCCGTGGTCAGGGCTTTGACGGTGTGGAGACATTGGCTTGAGGGGGCACGTCACCCTTTTCTCATCTGGACCGACCACCGTAACCTGGAGTATATTCGGGCAGCGAGGAGGCTTAATCCCCGTCAGGCAAGGTGGGCCATGTTTTTTACGAGGTTTAACTTCACTCTCTCGTACATTCCAGGTTCCCGGAACCGGAAGGCTGACGCACTGTCGCGTCTCTACGACACCGAGGAGCGGACCATCGATCCTACTCCCATACTTCCCGCCTCCTGTCTGGTGGCACCGGTGGTATGGGAGGTGGATGCGGACATCGAGCGGGCGGGTCGGTCAGAACCTACTCCACCGCAGTGTCCCGTGGGCCTGAAATACGTTCCGCTTGGTGTTCGCGATCGCCTGATCCGATGGTCCCATACTCTACCCTCCTCGGGTCATCCTGGGGTGGAACGGACAGTGCGGGGCCTGAAGGGGAGGTACTGGTGGCCCACCTTGGCTGAGGATGTCCGGCGTTATGTCTCGTCCTGTTCAGTATGCGCTCAGTGTAAGGCTCCTAGGCACCTACCTCGAGGGAAATTACAGCCCCTCCCTGTTCCACAGCGGCCCTGGACTCACCTCTCGGTGGATTTCCTTACGGATCTTCCGCCGTCTCAGGGGAACACGGCGATCCTGGTCGTTGTGGACAGGTTCTCTAAGTCCTGCCGTCTGCTCCCTTTGCCCGGTCTTCCTACGGCCCTGCAGACCGCAGAGGCCCTGTTCACTCACGTCTTCCGGCACTATGGGGTGCCCGAGGACATCGTATCTGATCGGGGTCCCCAGTTTACATCCAGGGTATGGAAATCGTTTATGGAGAGGCTGGGGGTCTCGGTCAGCCTGACCTCGGGGTTCCACCCCGAGAGTAATGGGCAGGTAGAGCGCATCAACCAGGATGTGGGCAGGTTCCTGCGGTCGTATTGCCAGGACCGGCCAGGGGAGTGGGCGCAGTTCGTGCCATGGGCTGAGATGGCCCAGAACTCTCAGCGCCACTCCTCCACTAATCTGTCACCCTTCCAGGTGGTGCTGGGTTATCAGCCGGTCCTGGTGCCATGGCAACAGAGCCAGACAGAGGCTCCTGCGGTGGAGGCATGGGTGAAGCGCTCTCAGGAGACCTGGAACACGGTCCAGGAATGTTTAAGGAGGGCGAGCGAACGGCACAAGGAGAGCGCTGACCGCCACCGCAGTGACGCCCCCGTGTTTAACCCGGGGGATAGAGTCTGGCTCTCGACCCGGAACCTGCCTCTCCGCCTGCCCTGCCGGAAGCTGGGTCCGCGGTTTGTAGGGCCGTTCAAAGTCCTGAGGAGGATAAACGAGGTGTGTTACAGGTTACAACTTCCTTCGTATTACCGTATTAACCCCTCGTTTCATGTGTCTCTCCTCAGGCCGGTGGTAGCTGGTCCACTGCAGGACAGTGAGGTGCTGGAGGCCCCCCCGCCCCCCCTGGACATCGGGGGGAGCCCGGCGTACACAGTCCGAGCCATCCTGGACTCCCGACGTCGGGTAGGGGGCCTGCAGTACCTCGTGGACTGGGAGGGGTACGGTCCGGAGGAGAGGTGCTGGGTTCCGGCGGCGGACGTTCTGGACCCCTCTATGCTGCTGGACTTCCACCGTCGCCGACCGGATCGGCCGGCGCCTCGCCCTCCGGGCCGTCCCCGAGGCCGGCGTCGGCGCGCGGCTGGAGCCGCGCGTCAGGGGAGGGGTACTGTCACAGGTTCCAACGAGAGTGGCGCCCCTCCTCGGTCGGGCGGCGCTCGGCGGTCGTCGTCGCCGGCCTATTAGCTGCCACCGATCATTGTTTCTGTGTCGTTTAGTTTTGTCTGTCTGTTCCGCACCTGTTTTGTGTATGTCATTAGTGGGGACTTATTTAATGTGTGTTTTCAGTTGGGATTTTGTGCGGGATTGTTTATTGTCTACATTGTGTTACCGACAGTTTTGTCGAGTGAGTTACCGGCTGCGCTCCTTGCGCCTTGTAATTATATTTTGTGTTTTATGGGCGCAGTTCAAAATACGTGAACTTTGTATAGCGCCCTGTGCTTTTCGGCGTTTGTGTGTGTCAGTTGTATTAAAAGACACTCACCTCCAGCACCTCTGTCTCCTGCATTTGATTCCGCCTATCCGCCAGTCCAAATCAGTCGTGACAGTGTATTGCACTTGTGATTGTATGAAAGTGAAATATTTCTAATAATTTCTTTTGAATTTCACGCTCTGCCATTTCACCGGATGTTGTCAAAATATTCTGCTAGCGGAACCCCTAGCCATAACAGGTTTTAAGCAAATTAACATATTTAGGTATGCCATAACAAAGGCGTTGAATACTTATTGACTCAAGACCTTTCAGATTTTCATTTTTTATTTTTTATTTTCTAAAACATAATTCCACTTTGACATTATGGGGTATTGTGTGTTGGCCAGTGACACAAAATCTAATTGTAATCCATTTTGAATACAGGCTGTAACGCAACAAAATGTGTAAAAATGAATGGTGTGCGAATACTTTCTGAAAGCACTGTACCTATCCCAGAATGAAATAAACACACTCAAAGCAAACCTTCAATATCCTATTTGAGTGTGGACACACACACACACAGTGTGCCATTTAAAATGAATATCAATTCTATTAGCTCCTCAATTAAGCTTCTGACTGATGGCATTTTAGATCAATAAAGAAATTGGTGGAAAAAGACCCCTTTCCTCAATTAATATGGGACAGACCGATAGCTAAAAGCTCAGTTCTGAATGATAAATAAATGGTCTGGAATAGGAGCCTGTGGGTTACATGTAATGCTATTCCACTTCCATGTTCATCAAAGAAACAAGGGAGGACTAGGGAGGGCTAAGGAGGGCCAGGGAGGGCCAGAGAGGGCCAGAGAGGGCCAGGGAGGGCCAGGGAGGGCCAGGGAGAGCCAGGGAGGCGTAGGGAGGGCTACGGAGGGCCCGGGAGTGCCATGGAGGGCTAGGGAGGGCTACGGAGGGCCAGGGAGTGCCATGGAGGGCTAGGGAGTGCTGGCATGACAGGAATGCTGCACTAATGCTGCATTAGGGTGACATTTGTTCCTTGTGTGCACACACACAGACACACACACACGTCCACACAAGCACACAAACCCACACACACACAGACACACACAAAGTGCAGCAGCAGCTTCCAGTCGTCTCATTAAGACATATGAAAGGCTTGTGAAGAAGACCCATGGGAGCATTCCATTAGTGCTCTGTTGAGGCTAGCTCTTTACTGAAGCACACAGTGGGCTCTGGGATTGTTTGCTATGGCTGTCTGAGGATTAAAACAAAAACACATCAAAACCCACAGGGCTTCAAAGAGACAAACAATGCAGGAACGAGAGTTCAGCAAAATAATGTCGCAAAGGTGTTCCAGGGAATGAGGCACTAGGCTCACATGATGAATGATGGCTAAGGCAAGTATACGTGCCTGATACCCCCAGACTCGTATTAGCTCCCAGAGCTACTCCATATGCTTTTGCTCAGAGGGATAACATGGTCTTGAGATACACGGGTTGATCATGTTAACATACCTTTGATCTACCCATGGTTGTATGACCCATCCCAGCTAACACATTAGGTTCCAAGAACGAATGTTTTTGGTGCCGATTTGGTTCTGGGAACATTCCTATCTAGCTGCAGGTTAGCCTAGCAGTTAGAGCATTGGGACAGTAACTGAAAGGTTGCATGTTTGAATCCTGAGCCGGCAAGGTGGAAAAATCTGCTGTTCTACCCTTGAGCAAGGCAGTTAACCCCCACAACAACTTCTCTGTGGGATGTCGATTAAGGCAGCCACCAGCACCTCTCTGATTCAGAGGGGTTGGGTTAAATGTGGAAGTCACATTTTGGTTGAATGCATTCAGTTGAGCAACTGACTAGGGATCACCTTTCCCTTCAATGGATATGAAGACAGCCTTTTATGGTCTCCAGCAAAAAGCATTATTGATGCACTATGTGCAGTAGTCCCACGGGCATCAAAGCAGCTTTTATGTTGCTTCATCCACTATAATAGAATGAAATGTAAGCCTTAAAATGCCTCTACAAATCTCCTACGATGTGTTAAATGTACAAGTAACATATAGCACCAACTGGAATCCTTTGAAGCAAATGTTCTCTTTTTTTATAATTGAGCAATTAACTTTTGAAAGATAATCCATACATTTATACCCCTGGTAGTGTAGTCTATTAACCATTACCCCTGTTAGTGTAGTGTATTAACCATTACTCCTGGTATTGAAGTTTATGAATCATTACCCATGGAAGTGTAGTCTATGAATCATTACCCCTGGTAGTGTAGTCTATGAATGTGCAGTGTTTCAGTGTGTGAGAGATTTTGCATACGAAGGAAATAATTACCCCTCGTAGTGTAGTCTATTAAGCATTACCCCCGGTAGGGTAGTCTATGTAATGAAAACATTACCCCTGGTAGTGTAGTCTATGTGATGAAAGCATTACCCCTGGTAGTTTAACTATGTAATGAAAGCATTACCCCTGGTAGTGTAGTCTATGTAATGAAAGCATTAGCCCTGGTAGTGTAGTCTATGTAATGAAAGCATTACCCCTGGTAGTTTAGCTACGTAATGAAAGCATTACCCCTGGTAGTGTAGTCTATGTAATGAAAGCATCACCCCTGGTAGTGTAGTCTATGTGATGAAAGCATTACCCCTGGTAGTGTAGTCTATGTGATGAAAGCATTACCCCTGGTAGTGTAGTCTATGTGATGAAAGCATTACCCCTGGTAGTGTAGTCTATGTAATGAAAGCATCACCCCTGGTAGTGTAGTCTATGTAATGAAAGCATCACCCCTGGTAGTGTAGTCTATGTAATGAAAGCATCACCCCTGGTAATGTAGTCTATGTGATGAAAGCATTACCCCTGGTAGTGTAGTCTATGTGATGAAAGCATTACCCCTGGTAGTGTAGTCTATGTGATGAAAGCATTACCCCTGGTAGTGTAGTCTATGTGATGAAAGCATCAGCCCTGGTAGTGTAGTCTATGTAATGAAAGCATCAGCCCTGGTAGTGTAGTCTATGTGATGAAAGCATCAGCCCTGGTAGTGTAGTCTATGTAATGAAAGCATCAGCCCTGGTAGTGTAGTCTATGTAATGAAAGCATCAGCCCTGGTAGTGTAGTCTATGTAATGAAAGCATCACCCCTGGTAGTGTAGTCTATGTGATGAAAGCATCAGCCCTGGTAGTGTAGTCTATGTAATGAAAGCATCAGCCCTGGTAGTGTAGTCTATGTAATGAAAGCATCAGCCCTGGTAGTGTAGTCTATGTAATGAAAGCATCAGCCCTGGTAGTGTAGTCTATGTGATGAAAGCATTACCCCTGGTAGTATAGTCTATGTGATGAAAGCATTAGCCCTGGTAGTATAGTCTATGTGATGAAAGCATCAGCCCTGTGGCCTGAAGAAAAGGGAATGATGTTGCAGAACTGTTGTGTAGTTTTCCAACCTTTGTGTATCTATGGGTTTGGTGTGACTCTGCTAGAAGCACACCTTGGTGAGAGGTAAAAAAACACACACACACACACACACACCATTCAGAAACACACACTGGGGTGCTGTGTAGACTAATTTGATTTCTTTTCCACTCCGTTTTCCATAGACCAGACTATTTTTTTCCCAACGATTTACTGTATAGCGACAGAGAGGGATGGAGAGAATGACTCAGAGAGGGATGGAGGGAGAAATTAGAGACGTTGAATTCCAATTATGTACAGATGGCCAAACAAAACAGAAGAGCAGGCGAATGGACAGAATACAGACTGGGACAGAGGACAAAAGATTTTGCTTAATTAATGAGGGACTGCAGTTACTCAGTGTGGGGTAAAAGAATGGGAAATGTTTTTCTAAATAAATATGATAATATAAGTAATTGTAAATAATATAAGTATTGTACAATTGTGGGAGTCAAAAACAACCATGATCACTCCATTGATTGCGTCAGTTGCAATATCATTCGAAAACAGTGGCCGTTCAGCACCAGAATGGGTGTCAATGTATAACTTCCTATTTTTTTAGAGAGATACAACTTAGAGAGATGTTGTCTCAGTTATCTGTTCTGAGAGTAAAGGAAACAGAATTCATACCTCGTCATAATTTCATTGAGACATTAATATGAACCCCCACGAGTGCTACCCGCCAAGTAAAGTTGAGGTGCTAGCAACACTCTGAGAATGGTGAAAAGTTCTGACAAATGAATTTGGTCATCATGCATGTGCTCGCTGTTCATAAAGAAAAGTTAAAGTTCTGCAAATTCTATAGGTAGACACACAGTGTGCTTAGAAAGTTGTGACTCATCGTTTCAACATTGATTTAGCACTACCTAATGAAAAGTACCTCTCCTTTAGTAGCCGATCACAGCTAGTTGTTGTTAGCTTTAGCACTGCATAGAGACGTTGACTTCCTGAGACCTGAACACAGTCGCCCACAACAAATAAAGGCTTTCATGAATCAGTAGTATTGAGTGTGACTGTACGTTGTCACGCCCTGACCAGAGAGAGCCGTTTTTCTCTGTTTAGTTAGGTCAGGGTGTGATATGGGGTGGGCATTCTATGTATTTTATTTCTATGTTTTGGCCAGGTATGGTTTTCAATCAGAGGCAGCTGTCTATCATTGTCTCTGATTGGAAACCATACTTAGGCAGCCCTTTTTCACTCCTTGAGTTGTGGGATCTTGTTTTTGTGTAGCTGCCTTTGAGCAGCCCCAGAATGTCACGTTTATTTCTGTTTATCTTGTTTATTGTTTTGTTCGGTTTCACTTGTAAATAAAGGATGTGGAATTACCGGAACGCTGCGCCTTGGCTTATTTATGACAGGGAGTTTGAGGACAGTGATCGTGACATACGTACACTGTTTCTGTCAGAGCATGGCATCAAATCCCGCTGTCACTAGACACACAGTATTCATTATAAATCCCCCTGCACACTTTTGACCCAACAATATCCATCCCCTCTAATCCCATCTAATAATTATCCTAACGAATCTGTTTTTAATCCACATATGATGTGTATGCCTACAGCATATCTAGTGATAAGAGTAGAACATGTTGGGTTTTATGGTAGTGGTTTATGAGGACGCCACTCTCATCCATATCCTACTCATATCTTAATCTCCACAGCTTTAGCCACTGTAATCAAACAAGCTGTGTTTTGGAGTTGGCTACAGTAATTAGTAGCAGGACCAACCTGCTTGTGACTGGAAATCTGGCTTTTAGTGGTGGTCTTTGACATTTAATCTTTTAAAGTTATTCTGAATAGGATTGAAGACAATATATACATTTGTCATATTTAGAAGAAAATAAAAGTCAGACAATTCACATCCTCTCTCTCTCCCTCTCTCTCTGTCTCCCTCTCTCTCTCCCACTCTCTCTCTCCATCTCTTCTCCGTCTCCCTCACTTGAAGAAAATGCCCAGTGGTATGACCATGTATGGTAGGCATGCTCGGCTAAGGTCAAAGGATTTTGTGCGTCAATAAATTATGCAGAGGAATACATAACCAAATTTATGAAGGGTTTTAATGAATAGTCTCTCTGTGTGTCAGCTGTGATGTTTATGCATCTCTCCCACCTCACTCACTGCCACTCCATTTCCTCCCTCTGTCTCTCCCTCTCTCTCTCACTCCATTTCCTCCCACACTCTCCTTTTCTGTCCATGCAACTTATTATGTGACTTTTTAAGCAAATTTAGGCTTGCCAAAACAAAGGTGTTGAAAACTTCTTGACTCAAAACATTTCAGCTTTTATTTCTAATTAATTTCTAAAAATGTCGAGGAACATAAATCGACTTTGACATTATGGGGTATTGTGGTAGACCAGTGATCAAACATCTCAATTTTATCAATTTATAGTCAGGCTGTAACACAACAACATTTTGAAAAAGTCAAAGGGTGTGAATATTTTCTGAAGTCGCTGTACACATACAGTGCATTTGGAAAGTTTTCAGACAAAGCGAAACGTTTGCAAATTTATAACAAATAAAAAACAGAAATACCTTATTTACATAAGTATTCAGACAGTTTGCTATGAGACTCGAAATTAAGCTCAGGTGCATCCTGTTTCAATTGATCATCTTTGAGATGTTTCTACATCATGATTGGAGTCCACATGTAGTAAATTCAATTGATTGGACATGATTTGTAAAGGCACACACTTGCCTATATAAGGTCCCACAGTTGACAGTGTCATAGCAAAAACCAAGCCATGCGGTCGAAGGAATAGACCTCCGAGTTCACCTTCCAACAAGACAAAGAATCTAAGCACACAGCCAAGACAACACATGAGTGGCTTTGGGACAAGTATCTGAATGTCTTTGAGTGGTCCAGCCAGAACCCGGACATCTCTGGAGAGACCTGGAAACAACTATGCAGCAACGCTCCCTGTCCAACCTGACCGATCTTGAGAGAATCTGCAGAGAAGAATGGGAGAAACTCCCCAAATGCAGGTGTGCCAAGCTTGTTGTGTCAATCCCAAGAAGACTCGAGGCTGTAATCGCTGCCAAAGGTGCGATGTGATATTTCAGTTTATAAAAAATGCTAAAAACCTCTTTTTGCTTTGTCATTATGGGGTATTGTGTGTAGATTGATGAGGGGGAAAACAAAATAATCAATTTTTAAATATGGCTGTAGTAACATAACAAAATGTGAAAAAGTCAAGGGTTCTGAATACTTTCCATATGCAGCGGCAGTTACAGAATCCCTTGACCAATATAACATTCTCTTTCCCAAAACTAGTTCAGCAACTTATTCAGAGAGCCGTCGTGAATAAGTAAGTATGTTGTTATTGTTTTTCAAGGTCCGTGGCGTTCCTTGTTCTTGACTGTAGTCTCCCAGGACTGAGTTAAAGTTTAATTTAAAGTTTAACATTTATATTTTCACTTTCAAATTTGACATGTCTTTGCTAAGGACATTTGTTTCCTTGTATCAGTCTGACTATAAACAATATTGTCACACTAGACCTTACTCTGCACTTGGCAGACAGCTGCACACACACACACACACACACACACACACACACACACACACACACACACACACACACACACACACACACACACACACACACACACACACACACACACACACACACACACACACACATACACACACATACACACAGAATGTTTGTTCAGCAATTCTAAAAAAGTATACGTTTTTGTTGTTGAAAAACCCTCCGTTTTCACTCATCGGATATTGATCCATATCTCCATGAATCTCCAAGTCCGATTAATCCAAAAACAACTGCTTTCGAGACCGGGACCCACCCCATGGTATTCTGTATTGAGCTCAAATCAAAGACTTCAACATTACACATCAACAATTACTACTTTTTTCTCATCAAGAATACTAAATCCTTTTCCTAAAACCAAAAAATAAAGAATATACATTATTTTTCATTAATAATTGTCTGTTGACACTGAATGTAACGTATTCACACAACTTCAACATTGACTGTTTTTTGTGTATGAATGACATCTAATGAAGACATATGAACGCTTATTGTTAAAGAATTACCATTCTTATTGTGTGCATTAATACAGTTGTGACATGAACAAAAAACACTGTGTTGACTTCTTTTCCATCCATCCGTCATGGCGTCAGCTCATGGAGATCCTAATACACAGAGACAGAGACAGAGACAGAGACAGAGAGACAGAGAGAGCGAGACAGAGAGAGCGAGACAGAGAGAGCGAGACAGAGAGAGCGAGACAGAGAGAGCGAGACAGACAGACAGACAGACAGACAGACAGACAGACAGACAGACAGACAGACAGACAGACAGACAGACAGACAGACAGACAGACAGACAGACAGACAGACAGACAGACAGACAGACAGACAGACAGACAGAACTACATTTCAGGAAATGATGAAATATGTGAACTAATGAATATGACAGAACACATGTCAAATACCTTTAAAAAGAAAATAGATAAAAAAATGTTATACATGTTCTCCATGCATTGTATCTATGTAGGTAAGAGTAATGGCATGCCAATGAGTTTCAGATAGTTCTGATACGTGTTATAAGGTAATTTGTCCTTGTCACAAAGTGTCTGGGTCCTGTAAAATAACACGTTAGTACTGTCATCATAACATATATACCTCAAGTACGATGTTGCTGTACCTGTAAGGCCTGTGCGTCCTATGGTCTAAAGTAGAGATGCAATGTTTTGTCAATTCTGCTGACTAACCAAGCTTCATTAACCTCTTAACAGTTAACAAATGGTTCAATTCATTCCAAACAGTTAAATGAGAGGACCAAAATACTATGCATGGCATGGGTACAAGGAACTGACATTTTTCATTAAGAATTTAAGTAAAAGTATACAAATTCCTTATATTAAGCAAACCAGATGGCACACTTTTATTTATTTTTATTTATTTTTATTGACGTCAGACATCATTTAATAACAAAGCATTTGTGTTTAGTGAGTCCGCCACATCAGAGGCAGTAGGGATGAGCAGGGATGTTCTCTTGATAAGTGTGTGAATTGGACAATTTTCCTGTTAAAATCTAACGAGTACTTTTGGGTGTCAGGGTATGTATGGCTATATATGTATGTATGGAGTAAAAAGTACATTATTTTCTTTTGGAATGTAGTGAAGTAAAAGTTGACAAAAATATAAATAGTAAAGCAATGTACAGATATCCCAAAAAACTACTTCAGTAGTATTTTAAAGTATTTTTACTAGAGTACTTTACACCACTGGTCTAGGATAATACACTGGGCTTCTGGGCAACAAAATAAAGTTGATGTAAAAACAGTAGAAAAGGAGAGAAATGTTGAGAAATTTGTTTGGTTGCGAGCTTAGCTGTTGTTGTTAGCTGCTGTGTGCTGCTCCTGTGCTGCAGCAGCCTGCGTCTGTGAGTTGCTGCTCCTGTGCTGCAGCAGCCTGCGTCTGTGAGTTGCTGCTCCTGTGCTGCAGCAGCCTGCGTCTGTGAGTTGCTGCTCCTGTGCTGCAGCAGCCTGCGTCTGTGAGTTGCTGCTCCTGTGCTGCAGCAGCCTGCGTCTGTGAGTTGCTGCTCCTGTGCTGCAGCAGCCTGCGTCTGTGAGTTGCTGCTCCTGTGCTGCAGCAGCCTGCGTCTGTGAGTTGCCTGGCAACGACTCTCCTCTCTGGCTTGCTCGCGGCTCACTCTGACAGGAGACAGAGCCATTAGCTGACGTTAAGCTACTTTCTAACTCTATAAACTCACTGTACATTACTATTTTTGGCAAAGTAATAATTCAGGTCGACTCCGACACTGTTCTGGTTTTCTGACTGATGAGATATGTTCAATTCTGACACCAATTTAATTCCACACAATTATGCAAATTAACCTATAGACCGATAAGCACGACGGTCCAATTTATTTTCGGTGGCTAACCAACTAACAGTTACCCATTAACCCCCCTAGTCTGAGGAGATAATATATTTTTTTACCACACATCTAACTGGTAATTTTTATATAGTCAGTCAAGGGTTGCATCTCAATTATCAGGTGGTTCCTTTCCCCTATATCTACATGGAACAATACGTTGAATATGAGTGCTTGGTAGGATCAGGATATTGCTTTTCTTATCCTTTGATTCCAGTATCAGTATAAAATGGAGGAGAGAAGAAAGGAAATTACTTTTGAGATGAGTGTTGAGACCAAGTTAGACTATTGAGACCAACCCATGGCTAAAGAATGGATAAATGGGTATCATGATCATCATCAACCACCAACCAGTTTGTAATGCGTCATGACTAAAGGCCAGATCCTACAATTTAAGCGACAGAGAAAGAGGGGATCCCTCTGGCGATTGAGAAACTGCTATATCTGGTCTCCCTCAGTTCTCCTTCAGAGAGACACTTCCAGCAAAAGCATTGCCTCTCAGATCCACCAATGAACCGTTATACACAGATAGATCCAGTGATTGAACCTTCATTCCGTTTTAAGTAAAGGCTTTGTCGTTGTTTTATTTGTCCTATTGGCACCGCGAGCAGCGATAATGGACAACAAGTTAAACAAAGCACCACTGTTTTTCTGAAAGACAAAGAAAAACGGAGAAAAAAAAAGTATTTCTCATCCACAGAGTTGATGCTAGAGAAGTACTGTTTCTGCGTTCGCATGTGGGCGTGCATGTGTGGCCTCTTGAATCTGTGTGATTGAATAGTTTATCTTGAAGACAGCGAGGGATCATTTTTTTGAGGCTTTTTAATGTAAAGTTGAAGCCCTAGGGGTTTTGTGTGCAAGGAGGCGAAGGTAACCATTATATGTTAAAAATATGAAAAGGAATCCAATCTGATCTTATTGTTCATGTTGAGAAGTCAAAGTGCCTTGGCTGCTGTGGATTGTAATGTGTTATGATCCGTCTGGTGGGCTCACATGACTATTTCTTTTTTTATTTAACATTTATTTAACTAGGCAAGTCAGTTAAGAGCAAATTCTTATTTACAATGACGACCTACGACGGATGACTGTGGGCCAATTGTGCACCGCCCTCTGGGACTCCCAATCACAGCCGGATGTGATACAGCCTGGATTTTAACCAGGGACTGTAATGATACCTCTTGCAGTAAGATGCAGTGCCTGAGACCGCTGCGCCACTCGGGAGCCCCACTTCGGAGACTATCAGAGGCATCCAGTGTCCATACGGACAGTCAAGCTGTGAATAAAGTACATTGTTAGATACATAAATACACAACAGTTATATTGATGGTCATTGGTTATATGAAATGCACACATGAACAATACAGACAAATAAGTAACCATCATTTTATATATTGTTAATTATGGGTCTAGAATGAAATAGAATACTGTTCACTGCTATCATGAAATGCTTATAGCGGTCAACAATATTGTATGAGAGAAGCATTGCTATACTTCAATACTTTGATTTGAATAAACACATTGAAATAAAAATGATCTGGAATAAATGTAATCTCCCATAAGAAATGGGATGTGCTGCGTCTAAGTGAACGTACACGATTCACAAAGAGGGAAAGCCCCACTACATTGTGGGTAACAAAGCTCATTTAAAGGAGTTTCCCATGCCCTAGTAGACTAATGTCTTTACAGTTTGGACAAAAGACAGTCACACTGAAAGGCCAGCGTTCTGCCAGTCGCATTCCACATGCATTTCATAAACTAGAAAATGCAAGAACACTGTCAGCTTGGTTCACAAACACGCAAACATGTAATGTACTCTTTCACACACACGCACACACCACACACACACACAAGCCGAGAAGAACTCTTAGCTTCAGAACCTCTGAGTAAAAGGTTGTTTACTGCTGAGATCTTACTCCTTTCATTTCTCCTCTCTGTCAACTCCCAGGCACTAGAAACCAATTTTGCTGGAGTTGTTTTAGTAGTCGCCTTCACAATTTGTGTGTTTTGTTTGTGTTCGTGTGTGTCTGTTTGTGTGTGTTTCTCTCTGTGTGGGACTGTCTGTGTGGACGTCCCAGGGGACATCCACATTTCTCTAATTGTGAGAGATCCACGGTCCTTGCAGTTACCGTCGGTTACAATATGTCAGAACCCTTATTGTGTTAGCTCACCAGCAAACACACTTCACACTCCATCCATTTCTCCCAAATCACAATACACCTTATCTGACTACACAGAGAATCACGTCACCGACTCAGACACTAATCACAGTGTCCAGACTCAGACACTAATCACAGTGACCAGACACTAATCACAGTGTCCAGGCTCAGACACTAATCACAGTAACCAGACTCAGACACTAATCACAGTGTCCAGGCTCAGACACTAATCACAGTAACCAGACTCAGACACTAATCACAGTGACCAGACTCAGACACGAATCACATCGTCCAGACTCAGACACTAATCACAGTGTACAGACTCAGACACTAAGTATTTTGGAGGGCCCTGATTTGTTGTGTTTGCTCTCCTTTCATAAATTGGTTTCAGTTATTCTGAGACCTTGAGAAGGACCAGTACTCTGGTGGATAACACTGGGTAGTGGAGGACGGATTAGTGGAGGCTGTTTGATTGATATCACATTAGATCAGAGCTATCCCCTGGATAGCATGATGTTCTCTGGGTAGTGGAGGAGGGATCAGAGGGCCCGAACTGTGATCACACACGAGTGAGCACACACAAACACACAAACCTTGCCAATAAAAAACACACACACACACACAAACACATTTTAACACACATGTAATTCCCCCCCCCACCCACACACACACACACACACACACACACACACACACACACACACACACACACACACACACACACACACACACACACACACACACACACACACACACACACACACACAGGCTTCTGCATCATTATCTATCTGAGAAGTGAAACCCTCGGGAGCCCAGAGACTTCTGACTAACATCGGATCAAAACCACTTTAATACATTTTTCAGCAGCATGACTGCTTGTGCTTGTTTGGCCTCCCTGATAAAGTCACAGCCAAGAACATTTCTTGGATCGCTGATGTTTCACAGTGATATGATTTTGCGAAGCATTATGAGATATGCTTGTCTGAATCACTCTGTGTATTAATCAATTAGTGGTCTTCCAAACTGCAGTTAGTGGTCTTAACTAGTTATTATACATCTCAGTTCACTGGATTCACTCATGCTGGTGTGATATAATCCTAGTTGTGGATATTTTTATGTAAACACTTGTTGCAGTGGGTGAGGCTTGGTGAGCATGTATGTGGGTATATTAAAATGCATTGACGCGTCTATTTATGAGTGTGTGTGCGCGTGTGTGCATATGTATCCTTATATGTTTGTGTCTTTATTTGTGTGTGTCCTCTTTGGCTCCTCTGTCCTCTCTGGCTCCTCTGTCCTCTCTGGCTCCTCTGTCCTCTTTGGCTCCTCTGTCCTCTTTGGCTCCTCTGTCCTCTCTGGCTCCTCTGTCCTCTCTGGCTCCTCTGTCCTCTCTGGCTCCTCTGTCCTCTCTGGCCTCTCTGTCTCCTCTGTCTCCTCTGTCTCCCATGTTTCTTCTGTCTCCTCTGTCCTCTCGGTCTCCTCTGTCCTCTCGGTCTCCTTTGTACTCTCTGTCCTCTCTGTCCCCTCTGTCTCCTCTGTCTCCTCTGTCTCCTCTGTCCTCTCGGTCTCCTCTGTCCTCTCGGTCTCCTTTGTACTCTCTGTCCTCTCTGTCCCCTCTGTCTCCTCTGTCTCCTCAGTCTCCTCTGTCCTCCCTGCCTCCTTTGTCCTCTCCATCTCCTCTGTCCTCTCTTTGTCTCCTCTGCTTCGTCTGCCTCTCTGTCTCTTCTGTCTACTCTGTCCTCTCTTTGTCTCATCTGTCCTCTCTGGCCTCTCTGGCCTCTCTGTCTCATCTCTCCTCTGTTCATTCTGTCTCTGTCTCCTCTGTCGCCTCCATCCACTCTGTCACCCCTCTCTACTCTGTCCTTTCTGTCCTCTTTCTCCTCTGTCTCCTCTCTCCTCTCTGTCTCCTTTGCCTCCCCTCCCTCCGGTCCTCTCTGTCTCCTCTGTCTCCCATTTCCTCTGTCCTCTCAGTCCAACTGTCTCCCCTCTGTCCTCTCTGACTCCTCTGTCCTCGCTGTCCCCTATGTCCCCTCTGTCTGATCTGAGATTATGTGTTGAAGAGCAGCATCTTGGCTGCCCTGTCTGTCGGGGGTCACCACCACAATGGTCTGGCTCCCCTGTCTGTCGGGGGTCACCACCACAGTGTCCTGGCTCCCCTGTCTGTCGGCGCTCACCACTACAATGGCCTGGCTCCCCTGTTTGTCGGGGGTCACCACCATAATGGTCAGGCTTCCCTGTGTGTCGGGTGTCACGACCACAGTGTCCTGGTTCCCCTGTGTGTCGGGGGTCACCCCCACAGTGTCGGGGGTCACTACGACATTGCATTACTGAGCTCATCAGCATGATGGAACAAGTTTCTTAACATTTCTTTACAGAATACTGGGTGTGTGACTTTTATTGGGCTGATGGAAGCACACAAACACACACACACTCACATGCACACATAAACAGCAAGCTACCAGCGCCACAACACTTTTAACGCCGCTTTTAATGACCCAATTTGATACTTGATACACCGCTGGGGCTTATAATTCACTCTCATCTTCCGACTACATTACCCGTAACTCTCCCGTCTCCAGTCACACAAAGCACAGTTAACCCCGATCCTCTCATGCAACAAGAATGCAGTGCTAATACTGTCTTAACCTGAAGAAAAAAAATCACAAAAAAGTGAAATACAGGTTTCTCCAGGACTCCGGCGGTATGCAATTCATTGTACTGGTTTCTCCAGGATGATGGCGGTATGCAATTCATTATACTGGTTTCTCTAGGACGCTGACGGCATGCAATTCATTATAGTGGTTTCTCCAGGATACTGGTGGTATTCAAGTCATTATACTGATTTCCGCATTGGAAGTGACAGCATTGATTGTCCGTCCACAATCTGTGTTTTTCATCAAGAAAAACTGAGACAACCTTCAACAATGGAGGAATGGGTTCATTAAGAAACCTGAGAAACTCTTCAATAATGGAGGTATGGGTTCATCAAGAAAAACTGAGATGATCTTCAACCATGGAGGGTTGTTAGGAGGGATAACCTGAGATGATCTTCAACCATGGAGGGATGTTAGGAGGGATAACCTGAGATGATCTTCAACCATGGAGGGATGTTAGGAGGGATAACCTGAGATGATCTTCAACCATGGAGGGATGTTAGGAGGGATAACCTGAGACGATCTTCAACCATAGAGGTATGTTAGGAGGGATAACCTGAGATGCAAGAATGGATTGACATTGTTTACATCAAGCACATTAAATCTAAGGACAAATTAGGTGGTACCACACACACACACACACTCATGCATGTTCATCAATAAGCGCATCAACCCCGTCATCCCCACAGTGACCGTACGTACATATCCCAACCAGAAGCCATGGATTAAAGGCAACATCCGCACCAAGCTAAAAGCTAGAGCTGCTGCAATCTGGATGCTTTTGAGAAATCCCGCTATGCCCTCACATGAACCTTCAAACAGGGAAAGCGTTAAAACAGGACTAAGATTGAATCCTACTACATCGGCTCTGACTCTCATCGGATGTGGCAGGGCTTGAAAACTATTATGGACTACAAAGGGAAACCGAGCCGCGAGCTGCAAGGTGAAGCGAGCCTACTAGACGTGCTAAATGCCTTTTATATTAGTTTCGAGGAAAGCAAAACTGAAGCATGTAAGAGAGCACCAGCTATTCCGGACCACTGTGTGGTCACACTCTCAGTAGCCGATGTAAGCAAGATATTTTAACCTCTCTGTGGTATGTGGGACGCTAGCGACACACTATTCAACAGCCAGTGAAATAGCAGGGCGGCAAATTCAAAATAACAAAAATCTCATAATTCAAATTTTTCAAACATACAACTATTATATCCCATTTTAAAGATACACTTCTCATTAATCCAACCACATTGTTCGATTTCAAAAAGGCTTTACGGCGAAAGCATAACATTAGATTATGTTAGGACAGTGCCTAGATAAGAAAAAACACACAGCCTTTTTCCAAGCAAGGAGAGGCGTCACAAAAACCAGAAATACAGCTAAAATTAATCACTAACCTTTGATGATCTTCATCAGATGGCACTCATTGTAACAAGGGTCGTCTAAAGGAGACCAAGGCGCAGCGTGTATATTGCTAATTCTCTTCTTTAATGAAAAAACACTTCAACAAAACAACAAACGACCGACAACAGTTCCGTAACGTACACTTGACAAAACGGAAAACAACTACCCACACCCACACATAAAAAACAGGCTGCCTAAGTATGGCTTCCAATCAGAGACAAAGATAGACAGCTGCCTCTGATTGGAAACCATACCTGGCCAAAACATAGAAAACAAAAACATAGAAATAAAATCTAGAAAACCCCACATAGAAACAAAAAACCAAAACCACCCAAAACACCCACCTGTCACGGCCTGACCACTCTACTATGGAAAATTTCCTCTTAGAAGGGTCAGGACGTGACACTCATAGGACTTCATGTTACACAATACATGTATGTTTTGCTCGATAAAGTTCATATTTATATCCAAAAACCCCATTTTACATTGGCGTGTAATGTTCAGAAATGTTTTGCCTCCCAAAACTTCTGATGAATGAGCACATAAATTTACAGAAATACTCATCATAAACGTTGATAAAATATTCAACAGTTATTCAAAGAATTATAGATACACTTCTCCTTAATGCAACCGCTGTGTCAGATTTCAAAAAAGCTTTACGGCGAAAGCAAATTTTGCAATAATCTCAGTACAGCGCTCAGATATCAAAACAAGGCATACAGATACCCGCCATTTTGGAGTCAACAGAAATGACAAATATTACAATATAAATATTCACTTACCTTTGATGATCTTCATCGGAATGCACTCCCAGGCATCCCAGTTCCAGAATAAATGTTTGTTTTGTTCGATAAAGTCCATCATTTATGTCCAAATACCTCCTTTTTTTCGCGCGTTTAGTCCACTACTCCAAATGCAGGAAGCACACGCAAAATGTCACGACGAAAAGTAAAAAAAAGTTATATTTACGTTCGTAGAAACATGTCAATCGATGTATAGCATCAATCTTTAGGATGTTTTTATCATAAATCTTCAGTAATATTCCAACCGGACAATTCCAATGTCTTAAAAAAAGAAAAGGAACACAGCTAACTGTCATGTTAGCGTGCGCCACTGTCATTTTCTCAGTTGTCTACTTCCAGGAGCTCTTATTCTCTCCCTATTCACAGTAGAAGCATGAAACAACGTTCTAAAGACTGTTGACATCTAGTGGAAGCCTTAGGAAGTGCAAGATGAACCCTAAGTCACTGTATACTGTATTTGCAATCACTTAAAAAACTACAAACCTCAGATTTCCACACTTCCTGGTTGGATTTCTCTCAGGGTTTTGCCTGCCATATGAGTTCTGTTATACTCACAGACATCACTCAAGCAGTTTCAGAAACTTCAGAGTGTGTTCTATCCAAATCTACTAATAATATGCATATCCTACCTTCTGAGCCTGATTAGCAGGCAGTTTACTATGGGCACGCCTTTCATCCGGACCTCAAAATACTGCCCCCTACCCTAGAGAAGTTAACAGGTCAACATGCAGCGGAGATGCACACTAGGTTTCTTAAAAGAGGCTATTTGCGACAATGTGTGGATGAAGCTCTTAATTTGGCATTGGGAAGAACACGAAATGAAATGCTACAAAAAATACCTGCGAAAGCTAAAGAACACTCCGTAGTGTTCACAACCACATATACTTTGAACTCGTGAAAAGTGGGAGATGCGATCAAGAAACACTGGCATATTTTATCTATCGGACCCAGCTTTGACGGCTGAATTTAAAAATCCACCTCTTATTGTGTATAGGAGAGGTCGCAATTTACGCGATAAATTGGTTCATGCCAACTGCCAGCCACAAAAGAAAATGTGCCAGGCTCTTTTACGCCCTGTTCCCAATGGTAGCTATAAATGCAAAGGATGTGCACAGTGCAACAATATGATGAAGTGTGAATATTTCTGCCACCCACATACAGGAAAACGGTTCCAAATACATTACATTATTACGTGTTCCACCACCGATCTTATTTACATTATTAAATGTCCATGTGGGCTGTGCTATGAAGGTAAAACCTCTCGTTCTCTCAAACAGAGAATCAGTGAACCTAAAAGTTCAATCAGGAGAAATGACAGGGATTATCCAGCCGCAGTACATTTTAATGACCTAAAGCATGACATTTCTACCTTTAGATTTTGTGGCATTGAAAAAGTTTTGGGATTTTCACCCTCCAGACATTATTCCCTGAAGGTCTTATACCATCCCGTTAGCGGGATCATTTTCCAGCGAAAACTCCTAGCGACATTAGCATAACGAAATTCAATATTTTTTTTTTTTCAAATATAGGGCTGTCTCATATCGTTTTATAGATACACCTCTCTTGAATCGACCCTCGTTGTCCGATTTCAAAAAGGTTTTACAGGAAAAGCACAATATTAGATTATGTTAGAGGAGTACATGGTAAAAGTCGCATCATATGAATTTTCCGAGCAAGCACACCCATCACATATAAACAAAAAACAGCTAAATGCAGCACTAACCTTTTACAAACTTCATCAGATGACACACCTAGGACATCATGTTACACACAGCATGCAATCTTTTGTTCAATAAAGGTCATATTTCTATATAAAAACAGCATTTTACATCGGCACCTGAGGTTGACTAACATTTTCCCATAAAATGCGTCCCGGGAAACTGTGCTACAATTTTATAAATAACTATTCGAAAACGATTTTTTTTATACATATTGTCAATCTAAGATTTATAGATGAATATCTCTTGAAAACACCAGTCAAAACAGATTTTAAATTAACTTTACAGGGTAATCACACTTTGAGATCAAATGGGATGCGATACCCAGAAATTGAGCTCGAAAACCTAGCTCGGCGCCACCTGTGAACAATAGCACGTAACATCTTATATTGTATAATATCGCCAATAATCCCTCACCTTTAGTTGTCTTCATCAGAAATCACTTCCCGATGTCCCAGGTCCATGACAAATGTATTTTCGGTCGAAAAAGTCCATGCTTTATGTTCCATTAGCTTCCTCTTGTTAGCGCGTCCTAAGGCTGTAATCAAATGTCGATCCGTGGGCGGCAGCTGTCTAACGCAAAATGACTGTTTACGGTAAGTTAGGGTCGTTCAAACATGTCAAACGTTGTATCAAGTAATCGTCAGGGCTTGTTTCAACAAGAGAACCAATCAGATTCGAGTGGGACGATTTCATTGTGTTTCAAAAAACTTCCAAAGGTGGGGGCAGACACGGCCGCCAACGTCACAATGCTCATGGCCCTCCGACTGTGACCAATTGCCACATCGTCTCTTTCACTGAGTTTCCACCGTAGAACCCTCAAAACACTTTGTAAAGACTGGGGACATCTAGTGGAAGCACTGGAAAGTGCTCAATTTTCATTTTTTCACGTTGTGAATTATAGGTAAGGCTGTGAAGTCGAGTCGACAATTCAGATTTCCACTTCCTGGTTCAATCGGTCTCGGGGTTTTGACTGCCATACGAGTTCTGTTATACTCACAGACACCATTCAAACAGTTTTAGAAAATTTAGGGTGTTTTCTATCCATATAAAATAAGTATATGCATGTCCTAGCTTCTGACTTTGATTAGTAGGCCGTTGAAAATGGGAACGATTTTTTTCCAAAATGCGCTGTGGCGCCCCCTATCCTAGGGTAAATCGAACAGGTTTTAATGATGAAATGCCTATGTATGTTATGTTGTGAATTTGAACATGAATTATGCCCCTATTTAAGATTACTTGATGTTTTTCGTACGATGTACCCAATGATAAATGAAAACTTGCTCGGTAGGTCTATGTCCTCATTGTGATTTTACAGACGTGTTTAATACGTCTTATTTACACACTGTATTTGAATATTTATGAAATCCATAATGTTAAATTTGATAGCACTTATTTGTTTTCCCTTCGCCTCCAACCCCTTTCGATGTGTGGAACGGATGTGGGTGGGGCTAGGTCTACATAAGGGTGTTCATTTAAAAAAAACTCACAAAAGCTCTGACGAAGGCCATGTGGCCGATACGTGAAGCTTATTAAAGATCAATGATATTATCAAGAGCAGTGTGCGGTTTCCTTTTTCCTTCATCTTGTTCAACTGTTACCATGCACCTGCAAAAAAGATTGCTCAGATGTGCGAGTGACTTTTGAATTTTGAACAGGTCAACATTCACAAGGCCATGGGGCCAGACGGATTACCAGAACGTGTATTCAGAGCATGCGCACATTTTAAACCTCTACCTGACTGAGCCTGTAATGCCTACATGTTTCAAGCAGACCACCATAGTCCCTGTTCTCAAGAAAGTGAAGGTAACCTGCCTAAATGACTACCGACCTGTAGCACAAGTGCTACGAAATGCTGGTCATGGCTCACAACAACACCATCATCACGGAAAACCTAGACCCACTCTAATTCACATACCGCCCCAACAGATCCACAGATGATGCAATCTCAATCGCACTCCACGCTGTCCTTTCCCACAAGGACAAAAGGAACACCTACATGAGAATGCTGTTCATTGACTACAGCTCAGCGTTCAACATCATAGTTCCCACAAAGCTTATCACTAAGCTAAAGACACTGGGACTAAACACCTCCCTCTGTAACTGGATCCTGGACTTCCTGACAGGCCACCCCCAGGTGGTAAAACATCTGCCTCTTGATCATCAACATGGGGGCCCCTCAGGGGTGCGTACATAGTCCCCTCCTGTACTCCCTGTTCACCCACAACTATGTGGCCAAGCACAACTCCAAAACCATCATTAAGTTTCTGATGACACAACAGTGGTAGGCCTGATCACCGACAACGATGAGACAGTCTATAGGGAGGAGGTCAGAGACCTGGCAGTGTAGTGCCAGGACAACAACCTCTCCCTCAATGTGACCAAGACAAAGGAGATGATCGTAGAGTACAAGAAAAGGAGGGCCAAACACGCCCCCATTCCCTTTGACGGGGCTGTAGTGGAGCTGGTCAAGAGTTTCAAGTTCCTTGGTGTCCACATCACCAATAAACTATCATGGTACAAGTACACCAAGAAAGTCGAGTTTGAAAAGATGTGGCATGAGTCCCCAGATCCTCAAAACGTTCTACAGCTGCACCATCGAGAGCATTCTGACAGGTTGCATTATTGCCTGGTATGGCAACTGCTAGGCATCTGACTGTATTGCGCTACAGAGGGTAGTACCGCCCAGTACATCACTGAGGCCAAGCTTCATGCCATCCAGGAAGTATATACTAGGCGGTGTTTGAAGAAGGCCCAAAAAATGGTCAGACTCCAGTCACCCAAGTCATAAACTGTTCTCTCTGCTACCGCAAGGCAAGCGGTACCGGAGCGCCAAGTCTCGGTACAAAAGGCTCCCTTAACAACTTCTACCCCCAAGCCATAAGACTGCTGAACAATTAATCAAATGCCACCCCCCGGAATATTTTCATTGATACTCCCCGCATGCCCCCCCACCCCCCTCCCCACTTTGTTTTTATACTGCTGCTAGAGTTGATGGTGGATGTGTAAATGAAGGATCATCTCTCTCTGTGTAGGCCTCTCGTTTCTTCCTCTCTCCGTCTCCTTGCTCTCTCATCCGTTGTGAATCTCAATAGTTTTTTGGCCAAAAAGTTAGTGCCACATTTTTCAAAGTAGCTCTCTCTTTTTTACAGGGTATCAGTGCAAAGCGGTGTTAGATGACTCACTGTTTCATTTCATTGTAGAACAGAAAAGCCTTTTCCATATTAGATGACACTCTTAATCCAATTTGGTAGGGTGTTCTATTGTTCTATTCCATGTCTCCTACTCACTGCGGTTAGTAATGTGTGTGCGCGTGCAGTTGTATGTGTGTGTGCTCCTACAGTACCAGACAAACGTTTGGACACACCTACAGTACTCATTCCAGGGTTTTTCTTTATTTTTACTATTTTCTACATTGTAAAATAATAGTGAAGACATCAAAACTATGAAATAACACATACGCAATCATGTAGTAACCAAAAAAGTGTTGAAAAAAATTGAAATATTAAACAACACAATGTAACTCTCAAACTGTCCACTTAGGAAGCAACACTGATTGACAATAAATTTCACATGCTGTTGTGCAAATGGAATAGACAACAGGTGGAAATTATAGGCAATAAGCAAGACACCCCCAATAAAGGAGTGGTTCTGCAGGTGGAGACCACAGACAACTTCTCAGTTCCTATGCTTCCTGGCTGATGTTTTGGTCACTTTTGAATGCTGGCGGTGCTTTCACTCTTGTGGTAGCATGAGACGGAGTCTACAACCCACACAAGTGGCTCAGGTAGTGCAGCTCATCCAGGATGGCAGATCAATGCGAGCTGTGGCAAGAAGGTTTGCTGTGTCTGTCAGCGTAGTGTCCAGAGCATGGAGGCGCTACCGGGAGACAGGCCAGTACATCAGGAGACGTGGAGAAGGCCGTAGGAGGGCAACAACCCAGCAGCAGGACCGCTACCTCTGCCTTTGTGCAAGGAGGAGCAGGAGGAGCACTGCCAGAGCCCTGCAAAATGACCTCCAGCAGGCCACAAATGTGCATGTGTCTGCTCAAATGGTCAGAAACAGACTCCATGAGGGTGGTATGAGGGCCCGACGTCCACAGGTGGGGGTTGTGCTTACAGCCCAACACCGTGCAGGACGTTTGGCATTTGCCAGAGAACACCAAGATTGGCAAATTCGCCACTGGCGCCCTGTGCTCTTCACAGATGAAAGCAGGTTCACACTGAGCACGTGACAGACGTGACAGAGTCTGGAGACGCCGTGGAGAACGTTCTGCTGCCTGCAACATCCTCCAGCATGACCGGTTTGGCGGTGGGTCAGAGATTTGGCATGTGCTCGCCAGAGGTATCCTGACTGCCATTAGGTACCGAGATGAGATCCTCAGACCCCTTGTGAGACCATATGCTGGTGCGGTTGGCCCTGGGTTCCTCCTAATGCAAGACAATGCTAGACCTCATGTGGCTGGAGTGTGTCAGCAATTCCTGCAAGAGGAAGGCATTGATGCTATGGACTGGCCCGCCCGTTCCCCAGACCTGAATCCAATTGAGCACATCTGGGACATCATGTCTCGCTCCATCCACCAATGCCACGTTGCACCACAGACTGTCCAGGAGTTGGTGGATGCTTTAGTCCAGGTCTGGGAGGAGATCCCTCAGGAGACCATCCGCCACCTCATCAAGAGCATGCCCAGGCGTTGTAGGGAGGTCATACAGGCACGTGGAGGCCACACACACTACTGAGCCTCATTTTGACTTGTTTTAAGGACATTACATCAAAGTTGGATCAGCCTGTAGTGTGGTTTTCCACTTTAATTTTGAGTGTGACTCCAAATCCAGACCTCCATGGGTTGATAAACTGGATTTCCATTGATTATTTTTGTGTGATTATGTTGTCAGCACATTCAACTATGTAAAGAAAAAAGTATTTAATAAGATTATTTCTTTCATTCAGATCTAGGATGTGTTGTTTAAGTGTTCCCTTTATTTTTTTGAGCAGTGTATATTTTATATTTCAGATTCTTTGAAAAAGCCACCCTTTACCTTGAGGATATCTTTGCACACTCTTGACATTCTCTCAACCAGCTTCATGAGGAATGCTTTTCCAACAGTCTTGAAGGAGTTCCCACAAATGCTGAGCACTTGATGGCTGCTTTTCCTTCACTCTGCGGTCCAACTCATCCCAAAACCATCTCAATTTGGTTGAGGTCAGGTGATTGTGGAGACCAGGTCATCTGATGGAGCACCATTACTCTACTTCTTGGTCAAATAGCCCTTACACAGCCTGGAGGAATGTTTTGGGTCATTGTCCTGTTGAAAAAGTCCCACTAAGTGCACCCCAGATATGATGGTGTATTGCTGCAGAATGCTGTGGTAGAATCATGGTAGATTCATGCTGGTTAAGTGTTAAGCATTCCAGGTGACTACCTCATGAAGCTGGTTGAGAGTATGCCAAGAGTGTGCAAAGTGGTCATCATATATTTACATTTGTTTAACACTTTTCTGTTACAACATGATCCCATATATGTTATTTAATAGTTTTGATGTCTTCACTATTATTCTAAAATGTAGAAAATAGTAAAAATAAAGAAGAACCAGAATGAGTAGGTGTGTCCAAACTTCTGACTAGTACTGTAAGTAGTTGCCTGGTCTCCCAGGGCTTTTTCCTCTGAATTCCTTCTCTGTGATAGTGTGTGTTCTGCATGACAAGCATAGTTAAGAATCAAGCTAGCAGCAGCACTGGTAGGGAAATTAGGTTTCTCTCTACAGGTGTGTTGTGAGTGGAGAGTTGTAGGACAAAATGGCCGTCAAGCTCTCATCCACTCTAAGGTATAGGATGTTGACTGTTGGGATGGTGAGACACATACATGCAGACATGCAGACATGTGCATATACACACACACAGGCATGCATGCACAATCAGACGCACACACACACACACACACACACACACACACGCACAGTCGCACGCTCGCACACACATGCACCAAGCCTTCAGTATAGGCATTATTCTTCAACAACCACAGGCTAGTCAAATGACCTGCATGACATACCTAACTCAATTACCTCATACCCCTGGACATTGCTAGCTTGTCTATATAACCAAGTTATTGTTACTCATAGTGTATTTATTCCTTTTGTTCTAATTTTTGTATTTCTCATGTTGTTATTTGTATTTTTTTTTATACATTTATTCTACAATTTCTCAATATTTGTATTTATTATTGGAAGGAAAGGGCCCATTAGTAAGTATTAGTCTTCACTGTTGTTTGCGACGCATGTTACAAAAAATATTTTATTTTATGAGTGTTAGATAATGCAATAGCCATTTGAGACCATTTAGGGGACAGGGAGCACTTCTGTCTTGAAGATACAAACAAACACCACAACACCACCACCCCAAACAAGAACAAGGAGGATTAACAACGTGCTTTCTCTACAGGAGCCCGGGAGCTCAAATTAGCGTGACCTTCTTTTGATTAAAGGACTGACAATCACTTTAAGTCCCCGGACATGAATAGTTAATGGGAGATCTGAGGCTAGAGCTGGCCGGTTTGTTTTGATTACAATCTCTTTACACTTTCTTCTTCTCCCCTCTCAAGCACACTCCAGCGTTTCAAGTAGGGCTTGTCTGGGCGTCCGGGGGATTTTAAAACTCTGTCGCAAAACAACAAATTACAACACAGCTCCATTTGATGGCGTTTTAATATTTTGACAGGATCAAGTCGAGCGATTGGTGTAAATCCACTGATACACTTTGATCCCCATGGTGTCAGATCTATTTTTTTTTTCCGTCAGACCGGGCCCCAGAGCTCATCTAATATAACACATACCCAGCAGCCTCTACTTCAACCCAAAGGGATTCAATATCAAAACGTTATATTTACATTTACAAATATATAAAATACAGACTGAACAAAAATATAAACACAACATGTAAAGTGTTGGTCCCAAATTTCTTGCGCTGAAATAAAAGATCCCAGAAATGTTCCATATGCACAAAAAGCTTTTCTCTCTCAAATTTTGTGCACAAGTGTGTTTACATACCTGTTAGTGAGCATTTTTCCTTTGTCAGGATAATCCATCCAGCTGACAGGTGTGGCATATCAAGAAGCTGATTAAACAGCATGATCATTACACAGGTGCACATTGTGCTGGGGACAATAAAAGGTCACTCTAAAATGTGCAGTTTTGTCACACAATACAATGCCACAGTTCTCAAATTTTGACGGTGCTTGCAATTGGCATGCTGACTACAGGAATGTCCACCGGAACTGTCGCCAGAGAATAGAATGTTCATTTCTCAACCATAAACCGCTTCCAACGTCGTTTTAGAGAATTTGGCAGTGCGTCCAACCGGCTTCACGACCGCAGACCACGTGTAACCGTGCCAGCCCAGGACATCCACATCTGGCTTCTTCAACTGCGGGATCATCTGAGACCAGCCACCCAGACAGCTGATGAAACTGTGGGTTTGCACAACCAAAGGAGTTTTGCACAAACTGTCAGAAACTGTCTCAGGGAAGCTCATCTGCCTGCTCGTCATCCTCACCAAGGTCTTGACCTGACTGCAGTTCGGTGTCGTAAACAACTTCAGTGGGCAAATGCTCTCCTCTGATGGCCACTGGCACGCTGGAGAAGTGTGCTCTGCACAGATGAATCCCGATTTCAACTGTACCAGGCAGATGGCGTTGTGTGTGCAAGCAGTTTGCTGATATAAATGTTGAGAACAGAGTGCCCCGTGGTGGCAGACGGGGTTATGGTATGGCCAGGCATAAGCTACGGACTACGAACACAATTTCATTTTATTGATGGCAACTTGAATGCATAGAGATATCATGACAAGATCCTGAGGCCCATTGTTATGCCATTAATCAGCCGCCATCACCTTATGTTTCAGCATGATATTGCACAGCCCCATGTTGCATGAATCTATACACAATTCCTGGAAGCTGAAAATGTCCCAGTTCTTCCATGGCCTGCATACTCACCAGACATGTCACCCATTGAGCATGTTAGGGATGCTCTGGATCGACATGTACGACAGCATGTTCAAGTTCCCGACAATAGACAGCAACTTTGCACAGCCATTGAAGAGGAGTGGGACAACATTCCACAGGCCACAATCAACAGCCTGATCAACTCTATGTGCAGGAGATGTTTCACGGTTCATGAGGCAAATGATGGTCACAACAGATACAAACTGGTTTTCTGATCCACGCCCCTACCTTTTTTAAAGGTATCTGGGACCAACAGATGCATATCTGTAAATCCATAGATTAGGGCTGAATTTATTTATTTAAATTGACTGTAAATCAGTAAAACCTTGTATTTGGAATTCTCTTCACCGACTTTCAAAGGTTAGGAGGAGAAACGTCTAAAGCAGAGAGTCGGGGATGAATATTTCTTGGGAATGTAGCGCCGGACTAAATTTAATTTGGTTTGGGTTTAAGGTTTTATCAAAATGTCTAATCTTGGGGGAAAGGTACATATTTAATCAACTGGATGTTCTGTTAGGATTAGTGGGTTTAGAACCTGGTGGTGTCAACTGAGCTCTCTCTCGCTCTCTGTATCTTCTGTCTTCCAACATATTTCTATCTTGTTTCTGTCTGTTTCTTGATCACCCCCACTATCTCACTATCATTCTCTTTCTTCACTCTCTTTTCCAGCTCTCTTTCTCTCTGGCTCTCTTGCACTTTCGATCCACAGAATCCCATCACTCTCAAGAGAGAATTATTCCAGTGTGTGTATGAAAGATGATTTAAAGTAAAGCCCGTAACAAGCATGAAACGAGTCCTCCATGACACTAGTTAATGATATTGTGGACTCTAAATGTCACAAGGGAACCCTCTATACTGGATGCTGAAAGACATATTATATAGAGACTAGCCCTAGAGACAGAGATATGTTTATGCACAGTGCAGTGGTATCTAGCAGTGCTATCGCAGTGCAGTGCAATCTAGCCTACTCTTGAAGTCTTGGAGAGAGAGCGAGAGAGTGTGCTTGTGCGATGAAGGGGAAAACAAGATAAGTGAAGCTTTTATCTTTTACAACATCTTCACATATTATATATGAGACTCATTTCAGGAAACTAGACGTATGCCGTGTGTCACTACCTAACAGGAGAGGCATTTGAACGAAACTTTAATTTTATATCAAAATGTGTTTTTTGCAGAAATGCCTTCTGTAACATGAAAACTTTCATGTGCCTTAATATCAAAGTTGTATGACATCTGTAAATACAAATACAATTGTTAAATTACGAGAGTAGTTGGTTTAGCCACGGAAAAAGACAGGAACCTTCCCGTTAGTGTCACGCCCTGACCTGAGAGTGCATTTTTTATGTCTCTATTTAGGTTTGGTCATGGTGTTGGGTGGGCATTCTATGCCCTTTTTTCTATGCTTTGTATTTCTTTGTTTTGTCCTGGTATGGCTCTCAATCAGGGACAGCTGTACATCGTTGTCGCTGATTGGGAGTCATACTTAGGCAGCCTGTTTTCCTTTGGGGTTTGTGGGTAGTTCATTTCCGTTTAGTGTTTTTGTTATACCTGACAGAACTGTTTGGCTGTCATTTTCTTGTTTTGTTCAAAGTGTCTCGATTAAAATTAAATATGAGCACTCAACACGCTGCTCCTTGGTCTACTTCTTCAGACAGACGTTACAGTTAGTAATGATTGGATGGGCTGGATATGCCAAGAGATGGGTTCGGATTGGTCTGCAATGTAGCAAGCTTCTGTTTATAAGTTGCTCAGTATGTGTAGGCATTGGCGATTTTAGCATGTAAATCTTGGAGGAGCAAACAAAATAAAAAATGTTTGATGCATGCCAGCAAAGCCACTACAGAACCCTACACAAAACTCAACAATAGATGAATTGCACTATAATGGTGTCAAACGGTGCCCACAAACAGTTAGGGCCTGTCTGAACAGCAGAGCTTTCTTTTCAGCACCATGGAGTGAATCCTTACCACCACTACATCTGGCTATCAGCGGAGCCTTGTCTGGCAGCAAAACAATTCAATCAGGCTTTTTAAAAAACATAGCTGATATGGCTGACTTGCTTGGGGCTAGGTGTCCCGCTAGCGGGATTGAAGCCAACAACATCCGGTGAAATTGGAGGGCGCGCAATTCAAATAAATATTCGTAATATTAAACATTCATGAACATACAAGTGTCTTATATCATATAAAAACTGAACTTCTTGTTAATCCAACTGCATTGTCAGATTTCAAAAAGGCTTTAGGGCAAAAGCATACCATGCGATTATCTGAAGACAGTGCCACACATCAACATATTTTTCAACTAGCACAGGCTTCACAAAATCACAAATCGCGATAAAATAAATCACTTACCTTTGAAGATCTTCCTCTGTTTGCAATCCCAAGGGTCCCAGCTACAACAAGAATGGTCGTTTTGTTCAATAAAATCCTTCTTTATATCCCAAAAAGTCTGTTTAGTTGGCGCCATTGATTTCAGTAATCCACTTGTTCAACATGCAGACAAAAAGCTAGTCCAAAAAGCTACCGGTTAACTTCATCCAAACAAGTCAAACAATGTTTCTATTAAATCCTCAGGTAGTCTAAAATGTAAATAAACTATAATATTTCACACGGAAAGTACTATGTTTAATAGGAAAGGAAAATTCATAAGTGCTCGCATTCTCCCTCGCGTGCCGAAAGACTGATTTGGTCCAGGTGCTCTCCCAACAGAAACTACAAATACTTGTTCATTTTTCAAAAAAGAAGCCTGAAACCTTGAATAAAGACTGTTGACATCTAATGGAAGCCATAGGAATTGCAATTTGGGTGACGGATATAAGGGTTTCCAATAGGTTTCCATAATAAGAGCCTGGGAACTGAAGAAAAAATGTTCTGGTTGGATTTTCTTTGGATTCTTGCCTGCCATATCAATTCTGTTATACTCTCAGACATTATTTTAACAGTTGTAAAAACCTCAGAGTGTTTTCTATCCAATGCTACCAATTATATGCATATCCTGGCTTCTGGGCCTGAGTAACAGGCAGTTTACTTTGGGCATGTCAGTCAGACGGAAATTCAGGATACTGCACCCTAGCCCTAAGAATTTATTAAACAAATGTGGTTCCTACTGACAATTGAGTTGTACAAACTATGGCATAAGGGAACGAAGAGTTCATAAGAGGTAATTTCGATTAAGACATTACATTTCAGCACTTTTGAAATGTACTGCAACATAATTCAGAACATGGGCTGTTCTTACAGTATTCTCCCTGTACACCAAGTCAGAACCATAGGATAAATAATGGGGCCATATAAGCAGACTATGAAACCTCTTATAATATTTGATGATGACATTTCTCTAAAACAGGCTATAGGCCACATGTGCACCACCGAGTCAGACCAGTATACTGAGTTATGAGGGGAAAAGGGACCAAAAATGATTAGGGTGAGGCAGATGGGCTACTAACAGCTTACTACACAACATACTTAGTCAGGGGCGTAACTTTCACTGGGGATGGGGGGGACATGCACCCCCCACATTCTGAAATTACATTTTTGACCCCCTGCTTTATAATTGGAATGTGATACAAAAACAGGGCAATGGTGTGCTTTAAGACCATGCGGACGCCTCCAAGTGGTCGGGTAGGCTGTTTGGAGTGTTTATCCGATTGGATTTAGGACCATGCGGACACCACAGAGCGGGCTGACAGGCTGTGTGAAGGCAAAGCTTCTGGAACAGCCTGGGATAGTTGAGCATTGTTCAGTTTACACCCTGCGCTCCTAGTTGTAAAAGGAAAAGAACCAGGCTACTCTTTAGTAGACTGATGTAGCTGTCAAGGTAACTGATGTTCAACTTAACAGAGAAAATAACTAAACTAGTATTTATTCGCAGTGCTGAGCTAGTTTTGTAACTGACATGTAACGTTAGCTAATGTTTCATCCCCGCTCGACTGAGGTGAATGAATAAGATACGCTAGTGAGCAGCTACCACAGTCAGTTCAGCTCCAGCGTTTAGTTAACTGTCTGATAGCGTTATGAGATGGTTATTATCACTGTCTAACAGTAGTTGTTTGTATGGACATATTTTGTAGCCTTTGTTTTGTCATGTTTCAGAAGTAAGTTAACTTTGCAAGCTTACGCCAGTTGATGTACCGTTAGAGTGAGAGCTGGCCATAAATTGGCTTACATTAGCAATTATTTTTGCCTCAATCAAACTAGACCTGAATCAAATGAAACCATCATCCAAATGATTGAAGATTGATATTCTGACATTTTTTCAGTGCAATGTGAGTTGTATTAATCAGTATGTCAATGTAATATTATTGATCTGTCAGTTTCCCTAGCTAATTCCCTCTTTTCACACTGACACAGTAATAAACAGCTCTAACATTGCAGGCCTCACTGCCAAGGTGCACAGTAGAGGTCTGCGCTGGACCGATTTATTCATCCCGCTCCCGCCACATCTGCTGGCTTTCCGTCTGACTCAGGTTAAATTACCAGAGATTCTCACATGTCCCTTACATTGTGTTACTGGGCTATATCAGCCAATAAGCTAGATGTAGACTGAAGAGAGCAGAGTTAGAGAGACTTGCACTTTCTCTTGAGCTATTTTTATAGCCTACCTTTTAGGAGTGGGAAGATTTTCAGACTGAGAAATATGGGTGATCATTATTTTGGCCTATTTCTAGGCAATGTAGTAAACTATAGCCTAATCATAGGCCTAGTTAGGAAGTACATTTCCTTGAAAGATAACTGTCCTGTGCTTCTCCACCCATGTATACATAGGCTATAGTCTACTCTATTTAATTGAGACCACACTCGCACCTGATCTCCTAGGTATGGCTAATGAACTGGAAGCAGCAAGAATGATGACCGAGACACTTGCTACGTTTTGCATAGTCCTATAAGATATAGCCTACTGTTTAGGAGGACGATTTGTAGGCAGAGATAAATAAATGGATAATCCATATTTATTGTAAATGAAAAGGCGCAATGCTCACTCACCATTGTAGCCTAACCTATGTGGTCCCCATAGTAGCCTAACGTATGTGTTCACCATAGTAACCTAAGCTACACTATGGTCACCATAGTAACCTAACCTATGTGCACGTTGTGCATTTTCCTTTTCAATCCTGATTACATATTGGTTGATCGCCCTCTTTCATTATCAATATTTGTTTACTGACACTGGAGTAAACTACAGTCTAATCATATTTACCTTAATTTTATATTCAAGTTAACAGCTACGTGATTCTCCGCTCATGTGGGCAACCTACTCTATTTCAATGAGACCACAGATAGTAGGCGCACTTGAACTCTCACACCCAACTAGGAGAGGTAGGCTACTGAAGTTGAAGCAGCGAATTCTGACTGTGTTAATGAGAAAAATGTTTTTAATATAATAGGTAGGCTAATGCATACAACGCAGAAAGAGGACTGTTTCAAAATAATCTGTGGGATTACAAGAATGTTTTAATTCCAAAATTGTCTGACTGACTGCCCGCTCCCGCTTACAGCATGAAAAATGCGAACCACACCCCAATGATGGACCTGCAACCCTCGTGTAGTCAGTACACAACACTATGCTCATCATGTCTTAGCAAGATCAGATGGTGACAGGGGTCCCAGCGGGGTCAGAAAGCCTGGGAAGACCAGTCTATGGAGATCCATTGAATTTTGCAGTATATTCCATGAATGATGCAGTATATTGAATCTTGAATTGATGGGTAGACCTACAGGACAGCAGCTTAAGCTTAAAGCTACAGTCTGGGATCTGAAAATAATATTTTCAGTTATTCAACCATTTATTATATTGTTTCAAAATATAATGTATAAATGTACACCAAGGTAAATCTTTGTCATGCCTAATTTTAGGAGGATCAGATGGTGACAGGGGTCTCAGTGGAGTGAGGCAGCCAGAGAAGATCAGTCTGTGACAGATGTGAATTTTTGCAGATACAACACTTTATTCTCTCGGTCCAGCAAACACTGGACAAGCAGTTGCTATTTTAAGGCAGTCTGACAAACCTCCAAAGTTGATTTCAAAACTGTATCAAGGGTTGATAGAGGCTTTTCCCGATGACACAAACCATGTAAAACAAAAATATGAGGAAGACCTGGGAGACGCTATTGATGATAACTTGATACAGATATGTTAGAATGCCCAGTCATGTTCATATAATCTCAGACATAAATGACTGCAGTTTAAGACAATCCACAGAATGTACTTGTAACGATGACGCCGTGAGTCGAGAAGCAGGTGCAGGTAAAACGTTTAATATAAACAACAAGCATGAAACAAGACAGCGTAACAGAAGCGAGGTTACATGAACATAGGTGCAATACCAACTGAGGAATGAACAAAAGGATGGGACCTATAAAAGGGAGGTAATGAGGTCCAGGTGAAAATCATAACGATGAGTGCCAGGTGTGCGCAATGTTGATTCCCAGGACCGGTGGTTAGTAATCTGGCATATTATGCACCAAAAAAACAAAACATTCTGCTGGAGGTGTAAAGCACAAAAGGGGAACTATTTGCATATGTTGTGTTTTTGTGAAGGCTGGCTGAATTCTGGCAAAGAGTATGTTCTTTTATGTCAACAGATTCTCCCTTCTCCCTGTTTTTGTTTGTTTGGAAATGTTGATACTGGAGACTATAACTAAAAGAAACTGTGTAATTTAGCATTTATAGTGGCTAATAACCAACCTTCTAATTAATGGCAATGCATTTATCTTCCCACAATGTATGGAAGAAATGTGAAGTTATGTACAGTATCACTAGATTTGTTTTAAATGTATACTGTGCAACTTTTGCCTTATTTGGAATACTGTATGATAAATGGGCCTGTATTAAAAACATGCCCACACCAGGGGAGATTTAGGCAATCCCTAGCTGCTGGGCTGATCAGTCCTGGCCCTGGGGGTCTGCTGTACTGTTATCACTCTGGCCTTGGCCTAACACACCTAAAATCAATAATGAATGTTTCACTAAGATCCTAAAGCTGAGTGGGGTGTGTTGGGTTGGTGCGCTTCGGGGCCGTGGACCCCTAGGGGCAGGACGGGGTGACCCATCTATATTGTGTGCAAGTAAAAAGAGCTCTGAAGTACTATTAGTCCTATGATATGAATTATAAGGAGGACTTACGTGTTCTGTGTGTTAATGTGTAGGTGTATGTGTGTTTTCATTCAACTTTTGCTTTCCAAACACTTCCCTTGAGATATTAAAAAAAGATGGGAAGGAAGCTGTGTCGGGGAGAGTGTTGAGTTATTGACTAGACTAGTGGGGGTCGGACGTGTAGGCCGCTCGGGTTAGCTGGGTGGTCTGGCTGAAATTTCATGTAGAGGATGACTTAAAGACAATAAAAAATTGTCTTTGTACTTTATTTGTAAGAGTTGTTCATTTGTTAGGCTATTGGTTAAAAGGTGCAAAACAATATTGATTATTGATTTATAATGTATCTAGTTCAATCACTTAAATATATTTATAATCTCTTATCTACTGTACCTTGATGAATGTGGGCATTTTTGCTTACTATTTGTTGTTCTAAATAGAGATGACTAGAAGGGCCATGGGTCATATTAGATTGTGTGGAAATGCAGGAAATGTGCTTTAGATGCCCCGAAAATGGGAGGGCCGCCAGACCCCTTGTCAAGTTTTGTCCCCCTCTTTAAATAGCACTGCTGGGTGATTTAAAAAGTCATAGTCAATCGATCAATAATTTAAAAATACTCTTAGCAAACATTTTTTTATTCTATTTACAATATATAGAATATATGAGAATAGAAAGGTTCATAACTTTTGTGAAACATCACTGTTGAAAAATGTATGGCAAATAGGGGCTCCTGAGTGGCGCAGCAGGCTAAAGCACTGCATCTCAGTGCTTGCGGCATCACTACAGATCCTGGTTCAGTCCCTGGCTGTTTCACAACTGGCCGTGATTGAGAGTCCTATAGGGCAGTGCACAATTGGCCCAGCATTGTCTGGGTGAGGGGAGGGTTTGGCCAGGGTAGGCCGTCACTGACTTGCCTAGAAATCAAAACTGGATGGTGTTCAGAGATAGATGGGAGGGGTTGAGTGGAGCTGAAGGATGGAACTAAAGACAAACCAAAGATAACAGACAATTACATTGATGGAAGCCACAATCAATCTGCAATATTAAAGCTGATTTACCCATAAAAATAGTTGCACCCTTGCACTTAGTATTACTTTCTTAGCTACAGTCAGTGGCAACCCGTCATGAAGGGTAGGTGGGGCACAGCTAAGATCTTGAAAGTATGATGTCGACATGATCAGTCCAATCAAAGCTACGGTAGTTATAACTTGATTTGACGTCATTTTATCTGTGGCCAATGACCTTGTACCTTCTTGGATGGGCACTTCTAATGTAAATCTAGGGCAGCACCCAAGGAGCTTGAATTATTTTTTTGTGTCCCCATGAGTGACAGGACACTTAGACAAGCATGGCGCAACTAGTGAACATTACCAACCCCTACACCCGCCACCACAGGAAGCACTGAGTTAGGCTGATTCGCCTGCATTTTGGAGCTTGCCTTACTCAAGAAAGCAAAAAAGAACATGTTCGTATGCAGCTTTATTAACTCAGTGTTTGCAAACTGATATGTAACACGTATTGGTTAGTACACTACCGTATTCACTCTGTTTAGCACATGGCCTCACATGTGAATCCTTTAGGAGATGGGTGGGCTAAGGCTTAATTGAGAGGGTGTGAACGAGGGTGTGAACGATGCTAAATGGGTGTAGACATGGAAGAGCTCTCAAGTAGGTGTACGAGAATATTCATTGGCCATGTGGCTCAGTTGGTAGCGCATGGTGTTTGCAACGCCAGGGTTGTGGGTTCGATTCCCATGGGGGACCAGTACGGGAATTTTTCTTAATGAAATGTATGCATTCAATACTGTAAGTTGCTCTGGATAAGAGCGTCTGCTAAATGACTAAAATGTAAATGTAAAAATTTTTTGTCAAAATTCGGGTTTCAAGTTTATCAACTTTCAATGCAGAATTACTTTCCCATTGTTCCTCAACTGTAGTGTATGATATACCATTTTGTAGCTCTTAGTCTCTACTTTTATCCAATGTAAAAATCATCATTTCAAATTTTGCTACATTACACCAAATCAAGCTGGTCGGTCACATATAGTGCCTAATGCATGGGTGAAATTAAGGCGGTATGGTAAAATAAATAGTGGGGATACATCGTACCAGTAAAACATGAGCCTACCACAATAATTGTAATAAATTGTCATGAAAACTGTAGTCTATTACACCACTTTTTATCATTACCACATCTCAGAGAAATGAAAATTAGCGAATGGACTTGAAAATGGGTGGTATAATCTACGCTCCAAAATGCAATGTGGTTAGATGAGAACACTGAAAATTTGCCAAGGCAGAGATGAGTAGCAGACACTGAGATGCGCACAGACAGCAGTGGACCCATTCATTCTGGCCTAATGAAAATTGCCAAATGTCATTAGACTTTGTGGTGTTTTGTGTAACAGATGTTTCTTTCCATTCACTACTGTTTGGAGGATGGTAATAGGTGGATGCATGTGCGCAGGTTGCCTAGTAAAGGAGAAATTTAATGAGATTGTTTGACAATCAGATGAAAACATCATGACTGGTTGTGTTTATGCCAAAATAAAAGGTAAGACATTTAAAAATGTAATTACAAATCTTTCCGACTAGGCCCAAAGAGATTATATTGATCCTACTGTATGTAATTCTAAGATCAGGACAATGTTTTGGTGCATGCTACTTTCACCTCTGGGCTAGATACTGTTGTATAATGGAATATCCTAATCCAGTTAGTGAATAATCAGTTCATAGTTTGAGTGGATTAATGCATAATCTGATTTTGGCCTGAATCAGTGTCATACAGAATAATGTTTCTTTGATTCAACGGTCTGGTTCTAGAACACAGTGGTTTGGTCCTAGAGACTGGTTCTAGAACACAGTGGTTTGGTCCTAGAGACTGGTTCTAGAACACAGTGGTTTGGTCCAAGAGACTGGTTCTAGAACGCAGTGGTTTGGTCCTAGAGACTGGTTCTAGAACACAGTGGTTTGGTCCTAGAGACTGCTTCTAGAACGCAGTGATTTGGTCCTAGAGACTGGTTCTAGAACAAAGTGGTTTGGTCCTAGTGACTGGTTTTTGAAAACAGTGGTTTGGTCCTAGAGATTGGTTCTAAAACACAGTGATTTGGTCCTAGAGACTGGTTCTAGAAGACAGTGGTTTGGTCCTAGAGACTGGTTCTAACAGTGTGGTTTGATTCTAGTGACTGGTTCTGTAACAAATTGGTTTGATCCCACATTCAGGTAAAAATAATATGGTGTTTGAATGAAGAGTGGTTTTGAAACCGATTGGTTTGATTCTATGCTATGCCATTCTATGCACTTTCACGCCATCTCTCTCTATCTCTCTTCCTCCACTCCAGTCTCATGATCTATAGAACTGTGTGGGTGGTTGATCAGTCAAGATCCCAGCTGGGGTTGACTTTCAAAGACAGCATCAGACAGACGGGATCCAGTGTGATCTCAGTCAGGGAAACAATGGCCAAACAACTCCACAGCATCAAAGAACTCACACGCCTCGTATCCATTTCCTGAGCTTGCATCAAACACCTTGTTGTTTCCTTCACTCAGTAACAACACAAATCAAAGACTGAACATGCCGCTGCAGAACCCACTCAAACAGACGCTGCATCAAAAAGTATTGCATTGTCAAGGAACAAAAATATACTTGAATCTCAGCTAATGCCCAACACATACAAACAAACAACATATAAATACTGGATATAGATACCTATTTTAATCTGTTTCACTTTCTTTGCTTTCGGGCCTACGAGGAAGGGGTGGTATGGGGAGGGTTTTCTCTGGTTGCCGGGAGTGGGGTTTGTGACCGATGAGCAACCCTAGTTGCTGGGGGGGTGGGAAACATGGTTTCTGGGAGTGGGGGCTGGGGGAAAGGCATGGGAGGTTGAGAGAACGGCATGGGAGGTTGGGGGAAAGGGATGAGAGGTTGGGGGAATGGGATGACAGGTTGGGGGAAAGGGATGACAGGTTGGGGGAATAGGATGACAGGTTGGGGGAAAGGGATGACAGGTTGGGGGAAAGGGAGGAGTGGTTGGAGGAAAGGGACGACAGGTTGTGGGAAAGGGATGACAGGTTGGGGGAATGGGATGACAGGTTGGGGGAATGGGATGACAGGTTGGGGGAAAGGGATGAGAGGTTGGGGGAAAGGGAGGAGTGGTTGGGGGAAAGGGAGGAGTGGTTGGGGGAAAGGGATAGGAGGTTGGGGGAAAGGGATGAGAGGTTGGGGGAAAGGGATGAGAGGTTGGGGAAAAGGGATGAGAGGTTGGGGAAAAGGGATGAGAGGTTGGGGAAATGGGATGACAGGTTGGGGGAAAGGGATGATAGGTTGGGGGAATGGGATGACAGGTTGGGGGAAAGGGATGAGAGGTTGGGGAAAGGGAGGAGTGGTTGGAGGAAAGGGACGACAGGTTGTGGGAAAGGGATGAGAGGTTGGGGGAATGGGATGACAGGTTGGGGGAAAGGGATGAGAGGTTGGGGAAAGGGATGAGAGGTTGGGGAAAGGGATTGTAAAGTGGTTGTTCTACTGGATATTATAGGTGAATGCACCAATTTGTAAGTCGCTCTGGATAAGAGCGTCTGCTAAATGACTTAAATGTAAATGTAAATGGATGAGAGGTTGGGGAAATGGATGACAGGTTGGGGGAAAGGGATGACAGGTTGGGGGAACGGAGGCCCACTTATTTTTATTTTCCTGTTTATACTGAATGTTATATTTATTATTAAACTCTGTATGTATTTCTTACAGTTTTTGGTTATTTTGAGTGGCATCCTATGGGTACAGGTTTTATAAACGTATAATTAATTGGATAATTTACATGTACCGCCCCCCAAAATAAATAACAAAACAAATACAAATTGGAAAAGAAATATATAAATATTTTATTGTATGTGTATATGTAAGTATGTGTGTATATGTGTGTGTGCGTGTGTGCATGCTTGTGTATTTGTGTGCGTGTGTGTGTGCATGTGTGTGTTTGTGCGTGTGTCTGTGTGTGTTTGTGAGGATCCCCAACTTTAGAACTCTGCTTTGACACCTATCCTAGGATCTTGTATTGCGCTGTTCATCCATGAGAGTCTGAATTTGTCTATCAAAATGCTGAATTACATCATAACTGAGCTCAGTGCAGTTGCACAAAACCATTTTACACTGTTAAATCGGAATGTTTCTATTTCCATTAGATTTTTCATACAATCCATAATAAAGTATATGTTCAAGCTGATGCAAATTTAGATTCATTTTTGCTGATGTCTGGTGGACATAAACCAGACAGATTCCCCACCCACATGTATGGCATTAAACACTACCAATTATACAGTCTTCCAGTTCAAAGCTTCTCATTTGTTTCAGTGTCTGTTTGAGCTGTCTGACTCATAGCATGTGCTACGGTATCATTTGCACTTAGTAAGGCGTGATGGAGTAAGGGAAAGGGGGGATACCTAGTCAGTTGTAGAACTGAATTCCTTCAACTGAAATGTGTCTTCCGCATTTAACCCAACTCCTCTACATCAGAGTGGTGCGGGGGGCTGCCTTAATTGACATGTTCAGCACCCGGGGAGTAGTGATGGGTAGAGACAGTGTGTAGTGGTGGAGTAGTGATGGGTAGAGAGTGTGTAGTGGTGGAGTAGTGATGGGTAGAGACAGTGTGTAGTGGTGGAGTAGTGATGGGTAGTTACAGTGTGTAGTGGTGGAGTAGTGATGGGTAGAGAGTGTGTAGTGGTGGAGTAGTGATGGGTAGTTACAGTGTGTAGTGGTGGAGTAGTGATGGGTAGAGACAGTGTGTAGTGATGGAGTAGTGATGGGTAGAGACAGTGTGTAGTGATGGAGTAGTGATGGGTAGTTACAGTGTGTAGTGGTGGAGTAGTGATGGGTAGTTACAGTGTGTAGTGGTGGAGTAGTGATGGGTAGAGAGTGTGTAGTGATGGAGTAGTGATGGGTAGAGAGTGTGTAGTGGTGGAGTAGTGATGGGTAGAGACAGTGTGTAGTGATGGAGTAGTGATGGGTAGTTACAGTGTGTAGTGGTGGAGTAGTGATGGGTAGTTACAGTGTGTAGTGGTGGAGTAGTGATGGGTAGAGACAGTGTGTAGTGATGGAGTAGTGATGGGTAGTTACAGTGTGTAGTGGTGGAGTAGTGATGGGTAGAGAGTGTGTAGTGGTGGAGTAGTGATGGGTAGTTACAGTGTGTAGTGGTGGAGTAGTGATGGGTAGAGACAGTGTGTAGTGGTGGAGTAGTGATGGGTAGAGACAGTGTGTAGTGGTGGAGTAGTGATGGGTAGAGAGTGTGTAGTGGTGGAGTAGTGATGGGTAGAGAGTGTGTAGTGGGGGAGTAGTGATGGGTAGAGACAGTGTGTAGTGGGGGAGTAGTGATGGGTAGAGACAGTGTGTAGTGGTGGAGTAGTGATGGGTAGTTACAGTGTGTAGTGGTGGAGTAGTGATGGGTAGAGAGTGTGTAGTGGGGGAGTAGTGATGGGTAGAGAGTGTGTAGTGATGGAGTAGTGATGGGTAGTTACAGTGTGTAGTGGTGGAGTAGTGATGGGTAGAGAGTGTGTAGTGGGGGAGTAGTGATGGGTAGAGAGTGTGTAGTGATGGAGTAGTGATGAGTAGAGAGTGTGTAGTGGTGGAGTAGTGATGGGTAGAGAGTGTGTGTAGTGATGGAGTAGTGATGGGTAGTTACAGTGTGTAGTGGTGGAGTAGTGATGGGTAGTTACAGTGTGTAGTGGGGGAGTAGTGATGGGTAGAGACAGTGTGTAGTGGTGGAGTAGTGATGGGTAGTTACAGTGTGTAGTGGTGGAGTAGTGATGGGTAGAGAGTGTGTAGTGGTGGAGTAGTGATGGGTAGTTACAGTGTGTAGTGGTGGAGTAGTGATAGTTGAGACAGTGTGTAGGGATGGAGACAGTGTATAGTGGTGGAGTAGTGATGGGTAGTTACAGTGTGTAGTGATGGAGTAGTGATGGGTAGAGACAGCGTGTAGTGATGGAGTAGTGATGGGTATTGAGACTGTGTATTTTCTGTCACCTCTTTCTCTGTCTGCTATGTTAAACATCAAAAGAAGAAAGACCAAATCCTTTCCCTTGTCTTTGCAGCCATACTGTACCATGCTCTTGGCCAATTCCTGTATTTTACCAATTCAGCAGTGTGGTGAAGATGGTGTCTTTGGTCTTCAGATCTAAGTATGTTCTTGAGGCTGTGTTTGTGTTTCTGCTTTTTTGTGTCACCCTTTCTCATCTCTTCCACTCCACAACGTCTCTTGTCTAACCATTACTCCTCTCTCCATCTCTCCTGCCCTCTCTAACCCTACCTATCTTTCTCCATGCTTCCTCTATCTCAGGTCTCTCAATGCCCCTCTCTCTCCATCCTTCCTCTCTCTCAGCTCTTTCCATTCCCCTCTCTCCCCATCCTTCCTTTCTCCATCTCTCCAGCCCTCTCTATCCCTACCTATTTCTCTCCATCCTTCCTCTGTCTCAGTTGTCTCCATGCCCCTCTCTCTACACCCTTCCTGTCTCTCAGGTCTCTCCATGCCCCTCTCTCTACATCCTTCCTCTCTCTCAATCCTAATGAGGTCCTGCCCTCCTGGGCCACAACTCTCTTTCTATCCCCCTGGATAAAGATCCAATCACAGAGGAGCCTCTGCCTGATCCTTGGCCTATCTGAGAGCACATCAAAGCAGGAAAAGAGAGGGGCGCCCCAGTACGAGAGAGGCATCATCATTAGAGAGAAAGAGAGAGAGATGTGTCTGTATACAAAGAAAAAAGAAGGTTCCAAGGTGTAGAGAAAGGATCATTCCTGAACATGCTGTAGGAGGGAGATTGGAGAGAGAAGGCAAGAGGTGGAGGGAAAGAGAGAGAGCGAAAGGAGGAGGAGGCAGAGAGCTATGGAAAGAGAGAGGTAGAACGAGACAGTCGCTCTAAAACATCTTGTCAAGTCTGATTAGTAGTCTACTTAAAATAGGTCATACTTATTCCTTTCAAGTGTCATATTTATTACAGCTTCATAACTCCTCAAGACACAGCTGTCATTTAGGCCTTGACTTGGGGAAACCATTAATATAACATGGTAGATTAATTCTGTGTATTTGACTGTCTGTTGTCATAACTGTCAATATAGAGGGAGTTCTGTGACTGTGGGATCAAAGCTCTTAGCCCTGTTTGAAATGCACAAAACCTCAGTGGGACCATTCATGCAGTGGAGGCTGGTGGAAGGAGTTATAGGAGGATGGCTCATTGTAATAGCTGAAATTGAATAATTGACTCTGTTCCATTTATTCCATTCCAGCCATTGCAATGAGCCTGTCCTCCTATAGCTCCTCCCACCAGCCTCCACTACTTTCCTGCATAGTTCAGCGCTGATGAGATGAGCGTTTTATTATTGATGGGATTACTCTTTGCTTCCACTCTGCTCTTTGACCACGTCATGAGTGAAAGGTCTTATGTGATTGAGAGAGATTAAGTTATGCCTGAGTCATAGGACTGACGCTGTACAACATGTACTCAACAGTACAGTAGGTAGAGTAGGCAGTTTGAATGGGACTGAACTTCAGTTACTATGAAGACTGAATTCTACAAAGAGGAAGTTGTATAATATATGAATGATCATGGTATTACTTGGTTTAGATCATCTCTGCTAAAATAGTCTTAGTGGTCAGTTAGTAACAGACAAACACAGCAGACATTTAGTCTGATTGTGACGGATGCAGAGAGAGCAGACACAAATAGATTACATCATCACACCACTTTAAAAGTCAATGTGGATTCATGGGTTATAAATATACATGTGGAAGTCAACAGACGGTAAGGGGAAGATAAGTGGAGGGAAAATAGAGAGAGAGAGACAGAGACAGGCAGAGGGAGAGAGAGAGACAGTGGCAGAGGGAAAAGGCGATAGAGAGAGAAAGAGAGAGTGAGACATTGAGAGAGCGAAAAGTGTTTCAGTTTCTGACACTAACAAGACTTCATATTTGTGTATGTCACATTAAATTAGAGTCCAACATTAGGATGGCACCTACATTAGCATCTCTGTTATGTTAGAGAAGACCAGTGGCGTCATTAGGTTTTTGGTCCAGCACCGAACCTTTTGAAAAATAATAAAGAAATAAATAAATTATGAAGAAGAAAAAAGTCTGATTTTAACAGCCAGAAAGTCAAAGTGTTAGCCACAGGTTTGTTTAGGGTTGGTGGTAGCTAACTAGCTAGTCTCCCTCAGAATAAGGGTTGGTGGCAGCTAACTAGCTAGTCTCCCTCAGCGTAAGGGTTGGACTAATGCTAATAAGCTAGTGTTAGCACTCAGCATCCTCAAGGTATTGGGTTATTTAACATTATATTTACTGATTGGGCATTAGAAGGATTGTTATATTAGGAAAAGTGTTTATTTCCAGGGAGTGTATTTGATGGGTTTAATTTCTCTAGCTAGCTTGGTTGGCTAGCCACTTCAGTAGCTACTGGCTGGCTAGCTAGCTGAGACCGAAGAGATGAGATAATGTTTTTCTGACTGAAGCACATATATTCTGACAGTGACAAAGTGCCCCCATGTGGAACGAAGCTGAAGAGTACTACAACTTGATATTTAACCCGGTTTAAAATGGCCAATGTTGAGGTGGTAAAACTGATAAAACAAAATGAATAGTAGAGGTCTTACAACCTATTCCATTCTACAGATAAAAATGCTTGGCTGATGTCTGTTATTTCCATATAGGCTATGTAACTATTTGTAAATATAATAATAACAATAATAATAGTAATACAATAAAATAAAAACTGCCCATTATTAAATCTGTGAAATGAATTAATTGAGCCTTTATTTGTATTACTCTTTTTATTCACCTAATGTAGCTGCTCACTTTTTCTATTGTTGTTACTTGTGCTATTGTTGTTGGATTGTCAACAGGTTAATCTGCAAGTCAGCATTTCATTGCACTGTGTACTCAATGTGTATCATGTGTATATGACTAATAAACACACTTCAACGTAGAAGTGAAGGGGGTGGCCAGCCAGAAAGGAAAATAAGCCCAGCTTGGTGGTTAGATTGTAGGTGAACAAAACATTGAAAATAAAGGTAACAGCCAAAATAAAGGCACATCAACATAGTGTCTTAATAGGGCATTGGGCCTCCACGAGCAGCCAGAACAGCTTCAGTGTGCCTTGGCACAGATTCTACAAGTGTCTGGAACTCTATGGGAGAGATGCAACACCATTCTTCAATAGAAATTCCATCATTTGGTGTTTTGTTGATTGGAAAATGCTGTCTCAGGCACCACTCCAGAAACTCAAATAATTGGGTTAAGATCTGGTGACTGAGACACACACACACACACACCCTTTAAATGCCCTATGCTCATTTGAGACTCCTCGTTCAAAGTCACTAAGATCTATTTTTTAGCCATAGTAGCCAAAATAATAGGCAACTGGGCATTTTTATGCATGACCGTTAGCATGAAGGATAATAATTGCTTAATTAACTCATGAACCACACCTATGTGGAAGCACCTGCTTTCAATATACTTTGTATCCCTCATTTACTCAAATGTTTCCATTACTTTGGCAGTTACCTGTACATACGCCCTTAAATGATGCGTACTGAAATGTTATGTAATCTATAAAAAAACGGATTGAATGAACTTAATCATAGAGGTCTTATTCCATTCTACAGGATTATTTTGGGGCTCATGTCTCTTTATATCCATATAGCCTAGGGGCCCTGTAGCTCCTTATCTGTCATGTTTGGAGTTGTGTTGTTCTGTTATGCGGATACATTCATTTTTATTTCCAGTTGAGTTGCCCTGGTCGTGTCAGTATACAGTAACTTTAAAAAGGAACTACCCCTAAAAACCGAATTCTCATTTAGAAAACAGCCTGTGTGGCATCGATATAAGTCAGAAACATTTATTCTACTGTCAAAATTGACTACAAATTGTAAATAGGAGAATTTTGGTCATTAAGACAGTCTCATCTAAAACAGAGTTTTGTGGTCGTGACTGCATCACAATGTAAATGAAGGTTGGGTTTGTTTCCATCCTACCCACATGCCCACAGCCGGGAGCACACAAATACAAATCATAAATTCGAAGTGCAGCTGCACGCGACTCGATTGTAATGCATGTGGTCAATTTTGGTTGACTTTGCATATCCCTATGGGGCTAGTTAGAGACCATCGGTAAATTACACAAAGTACATGGGACAACATGACAAAATTCCAGTAGCTCCAAATTTCAATGACTTTAAAACCTCAAACCAACTATACACTAGAAATTCTTCTTATACAAATATTGAAAGCATTTAATGAGAAAACTGAAAGGTGTGCATGAAAATTGTCTCATTTGCATTGTATAATTTATTGATGGTCCTTAACTAGCACCAGAGATAAGCCGTCCAAGGTCAAAGTCAGGCCGCACACAAGCCGGCTGAAGCTAATTGTTGAAGTAATTTGGCTAACACTTTCCACCTGCGAAGACACACACACACACACACACACACACACACACACACACACACACACACACACACACACACACACACACACACACACACACACACACACACACACACACACACACACACACACACACACACACACGAGACACCCACATCAAACCACGCCCTGAAACCTAGTCACATTTGAATTCATGGCTGCTAGCATGCCGCTAGCATTTCTTAATGAACCAAATCTAAAATGAGGCCAAATCAGGAAGTGTTGACGCCCTTTAAAACGACCTTGATGCCTTGCAGATGAGCCAATGAGGAAGACTGATGAGAACTGCAGGCCAGTGGAGCACATAGAACAGAAGCAGCCAGCAGCCAATGGTAGAGAAGAGGATGATTTAAGTGAACAAAACAAGTTAAACTACCCCGGTATCCCCTTGATCGTTTTAGATTACAAAACTAAAGAGAGACACCTGACAAGACACAGAGACAGCAACATAATAATATATGATGGAGAGAGACACCTGACAAGACACAGAGACAGCAACAGAAGAATATTTGATGGAGAAAGACACCAGACAAGACACAGATACAGCAACAGAATAACAGATGGAGACACCAGACAAGAAACAGAGACAGCAACAGAAGAATAGATGATGGAGAGAGACAATAGACAAGAAACATTAACAACAACAGAATAACAGATGATGAGAGAGACACCAGACAAGACAGAGACAGCAACAGAAGATTAGATGATGGAGAGACACACCATACATGACAGAGACAGCAACAGAAGAGTAGATGATGAAGAGACACACCAGACAAGACACAGAGACAGCAACAGAAGAATAGGGTATGATGGAGGCAGACACCAGAAGAACAGAACGGGCAATAACAGAAGAGGATAGAAAAAGGAGATAGTAACAAACAAGAACCTGAGACAGCAACAGATAAGACACAGACAGCAACAGACAAGACACAGAGAGAAAGTGGCAGATGTCAAGAGAACAGAGGGGGGTTGAGCACACAGTAGACTGTATCACTTCAAGCTGCTCTATAGTATCTAATTTGTTTAATTAATTTGCATAGATTATAACAGGTGAAATACATAGAGTGATGAAGTAAAACGGTTTGCAGGTGAGGTGAAAAAAAGGTGAGGTGAAAAAGCTTGTGAAATTTCAAGAGAGGAGGGCAGACAAGAGACCGCAACAGACGACACAGAGAAAGCAATGGAGAGAGACAGAGGAAGAGAGAGCACAGAGTAGACTGTGTCACTTAAAGCTGCTCTATGGATTCTAATTACTGTGTGTGTGTGTGTGTGTGTGTGTGTGTGTGTGTGTGTGTGTGTGTGTGTGTGTGTGTGTGTGTGTGTGTGTGTGTGTGTGTGTGTGTGTGTGTGTGTGTGAGAGAGAGAGAGATGTGCTGTTAGATTTTTTTTATCAGTTTGTCTCATAGGAAAAGTCAGAGTATGTCCGAAGTTGTTTAGCGGTATGGAGGTTTTTGGCAATACACTTTAGATGTATGTGTTCCAGACTAGAGGAGTAGAGAGTGTTTCAGAGTAGAGAGACCCACAGTAGCTACTGTTATTGAGTACTGGCAGATGGGAAGGTGCAAGTTAACCGGTTAGGGCTAGGGGGCAGTATTTACACGGCCGGATAAAAAACATACCCGATTTAATCTGATTTATACTCCTGCCCAGTAACTAGAATATGCATATAATTATTGGCTTTGGATAGAAAACACCCTAAAGTTTCTAAAACTGTTTGAATGGTGTCTGTGAGTATAACAGAACTCATATGGCAGGCAAAAACCTGAGAAGATTCCTTAAAGGAAGTGGCCTGTCTGACAAGGTGTTGTTCTTCTTGCCTCTGTTTATTGAAGACTGAGGATCTTTGCTGTAACGTGACACTTCCTACGGCTCCCATAGGCTCTCAGAGCCCGGGAAAAAGCTGAACGATATCGAGGCAGCCTCTGGCTGAAACACATTATCGCCTTTGACAAGTGGCCGATTAGAGGACAATGGGCTTAGGCGCATGCCCGAGTCGACCCTGTGCTTTATTTTCTTTCGTCTGTTTACCTAATTGCAGATTCCCGGTCGGAATATTATCGCTTTTTTTACGAGAAAAATAGCATAAAAATTGATTTTAAACAGCGGTTGACATGCTTCGAAGTACGGTAATGGAATATTTAGAATTTTTTTGTCACGAAATGCGCCGTGCGCGTGACCCTTATTTACCATTCGGATAGTGTCTTGAACGCACAAACAAAACGCTGCTGTTTGAACATAACTATGGATTATTTGGGACCAAACCAACATTTGTTATTGAAGTAGAAGTCCTGGGAGTGCATTCTGACGAAGAACACCAAAGGTAATCAAACTTTTCTAATAGTAAATCGGAGTTTGGTGAAGGCTAAACTTGCTGGGTGTCTAAATAGCTAGCCCTGTGATGCCGGGCTATCTACTTAGAATATTGCAAAATGTGCTTTCACCGAAAAGCTATTTTAAAATCGGACATATCGAGTGCATAGAGGAGTTCTGTATCTATAATTCTTAAAATAATTGTTATGCTTTTTGTGAACGTTTATCGTGAGTAATTTAGTAAATTGTTAGTAAATTCGCCGGAAGTTTGCGGGGGGTATGCTAGTTCTGAACGTCACATGCTAATGTAAAAAGCTGGTTTTTGATATAAATATGAACTTGATTGAACAAAACATGCATGTATTGAATAACATAATGTCCTAGGGTTGTCATCTGATGAAGATCATCAAAGGTTAGTGCTGCATTTAGCTGTCTTCTGGGTTTATGTGACATTATATGCTAGCTTGAAAAATGGGTGTCTGATTATTTCTGGCTGGGTACTCTGCTGACATAATCTAATGTTTTGCTTTCGTTGTAAAGCCTTTTTGAAATCGGACAGTGTGGTTAGATTAACGAGAGTCTTGTATTTAAAATGCTGTAAAATAGTCATATGTTTGAGAAATTGAAATAATAGCATTTCTAAGGTATTTGAATAACGCGCCACAGGATTCCACTGGCTGTTACGTAAGTGGGACGATTTCGTCCCGCCGGCCCTAGAGAGGTTAACTGAAAAACATCTAATCTCTCAATGTCCATCTCAAAGTGCACCAAATGCATGCATTTAGCTGTTGAAATGCTTTCTTTTTTTTGTCAGGGGAGGATGCCCCCAGACCCCCCTACTGGCTTGGGCTAAGGCCCTATTGCTTCAAATCCTAGAAACACCCCTGGATGAGACTAACTTCATTGCAATCTTCTTACTGTATAACCTTGTACCAGCCTTTCATGCTCTCAAAAGTGTCAACCATTTTTTCCCTCTCTTGTTGTGCTCATGTTTCCCTGTTGGAGTTGCCAGTCGCTCATTAGGCCCATGCCTTTCTGCTCTTTCTTCCCAACCATGGAATGGTGGACAGGCACAATGGAGCCACAATGGCCTTCCCTTAGGGCTGCTTTTCGTCACAGTGGGTGAATTGAATGGGTCGCCACTCTGGCCCAGTTACACTTTGGTGAATGAGCTTAATGTTCTATTCAACCTGGTTGGGAGTATTTGTCGAGCACATTGAGTGGCAGATGGTGTGTTTCGCTCAAAGGAGGTGATGGGGGGGTTGCACAGGACTGCTCCATGCATGGAATGACCCTGGTCATGGACAAAGGTTGCGCTGGACCGCCCAGAGCATAGAAAGTCCCTGGTCGTGGACCAAGGTTGTGCTGGACCGCCCAACGCAGTAAAGGGAGAAGTGGAGAGGGAGAGGGATTTATGGTAGTTCTTCTCTTATTGTAGTTCCGCCAGGAACCAGTGAATATCCACAAAGTTCTTAGCCAGGTTGTCCTCTGGAGCTAACTCTGTAGATCTGTCATTGCCATCTTTAGCATATCTTGCTCAGAATTTGCCTTCATAACTGCGGGCTTATTTCCTAGTTTGGTGCGTCTTTCGATAGAGTACCATGTTGGTCGGATGAGTGTTTTAAAACATGCACGAAGGACTAAAGTTGGTTTCCCTGAAAAGTGTTGCATCTGAAAGGAATAATTCCAGAGGAGCGAGAAGTCGAGGAAACCTAGGAGTCAGGCAGTGGCAGCCACCATGGCTGGCTCCAGAGTGCATGCAGCAAGCCAATCCCGGTCCGACTTGGTAGGGGTCGGATGGGTTAAGGGCTCAGAGGAGTCATGGGAAGTCATAGGAGAAGCGAGATGAAGCAGGTTGGTTGAAGGATGGTAGTGCAACTAAGGGGTGGGCTTACCATCCCTGGCCCAGGGAAAATAGCCCCATGGTCCAGGCAGGTGTAAAGGTCTCGGATGCATTAATGGTGCATCTGGATGAGCCAGGAATTTCCAGGAATTCGAAGTGGCTGCAGGGAACAAAGATGGGGCTCTGAGAAGGTGGGAGGTGCACTGTGGAGCCAGGAGAGTTGCCGAGAAGGAGCAGCTGAGATAGTGTGAGGAGCCACACAAGTGGCGAGGGAGGAGGAGAGGGGTTGAGAAGGCGAGAGGAGCCGCGAGAGCGGCTAGAGAGGAGGAGGGATATTGCCCCGAGAAGGCGAGATGAGCTGTGGGAGCACCGTTTTGCTTAGTCTTTTGATTCTCTGTGAAGCAGAGAACAGGCAAGCAGGTGTCAGTGTGAAGAAGCCGAAAAGCTGGAACCAGTGATACCAGCGTGGGCCAGTTGCAATGAATGGTGGGCCGGCCAAGAGACGGTTGGAACTGTAGCACACACTTGCAGTACAGACTGTTTGTGAGGCAGATGTATACAAAGGAGTGATGGATGCCGTTCAAATACTATGAGGGTGGTTGATTAAGCAAGGGGATTCAGGCGAGAAACGCAGGATTGTGGCTAATGAAGATTGTGTGCAGGTGTGCAATTGGCATGGGCATGGCTCTATGTCCATATACAGAGTTCATTGCTAAGTTGACACAATCAAATATGACTGTCTGAGCCGATATATGGAGTTCCTGCTCCACAGTTGCATTCCAGTATGTGACCGACCGGCTCGATTCGGTCCTACAGTATGTAGCAACATTTTAATATATATTTTTTTACATTGGATAAAGAAGAGACTCAGAGGTAGAAAATGTTATATCATGCACTGCAGTTGAGTAACAATGTGAAAGTAATTATGCTTTGATAGTTAATAAACTTGTATCACCAATTGTGAGAAAATCAAATCAAATCAAATTTATTTATATAGCCCTTCTTACGTCAGCTGATATCTCAAAGTGCTGTACAGAAACCCAGCCTAAAACCCCAAACAGCAAGCAATGCAGGTGTAGAAGCACGGTGGCTAGGAAAAACTCCCTAGAAAGGCCAAAACCTAGGAAGAAACCTAGAGAGGAACCAGGCTATGAGGGGTGGCCAGTCCTCTTCTGGTTGTGCCGGGTGGAGATTATAACAGCACATGGCCTAGATGTTCAAATGTTCATAAATGACCAGCATTGTCAAATAATAATAATCATAGTAGTTGTCGAGGGTGCAACATGTCAGTAACACAAGAGTAAGTGTCAGTTGGCTTTTTCATAGCCAATCTTTGAGAGTACGAGAACCCCCGCTCCTGCTGTCTCTAGAGAGTTGATAACAGCAGGTCTGGGACAGGTAGCATGTCCGGTGAATAGGTCAGGGTTCCAGCAGGTCTGGGACAACAGGTCTGGGACAGGTAGCACGTCCGGTGAACAGGTCAGGGTTCCATAGCTGCAGGCAGGACAGTTGGAACTGGAGCAGCAGCACAGCCAGGTGAACTGGGGACAGCAAGGAGTCATCAAGCATGGTCCTAGGGCTCAGGTCCTCAGAGAGAGAGAAAGAAAGAAAGAGAAAGGGAGAATTAGAGAGAGCATATTTCAATTCACACAGGACACCGGAAAAGACAAGAGAAATACTCCAGATGTGACAGACTGACCCTAGCCCCCCGACACATAAACTACTGCAGCATAAATACTGGAGGCTGAGACAGGAGGGGTCAGGAGACACTGTGGCCCCATCCGATGAACCCTCGGACAGGGCCAAAAAAGTAGGATATAACCCCACCCACTTTGCCAAAGCACAGCCTCCACACCACTGGAGGGATATCTCCAGCCACCAACATACCATCTCGGGACAAGGCCGAGTATAGCCCACAAAGATCTCTGCCACGGCACAGCCCAAGGGGGGGCACCAACCCAGACAGGAAGACCACGTCAGTGACTCAACCCACTCAAGTGACATACCCCTCCCAGGGACGGCATGGAAGAACACCAGTAAGCCAGTGACTCAGCCCCCGTAATAGGGGTAGAGGCAGAGAATCCCAGTGGAAAGAGGGGAAACCGGCCAGGCAGAGACAGCAAGGGCGGTTCGTTGCTCCAGCCTTTCTGTTCACCTTCACACCCCTGGGCCAGACTACACTTAATCATAGGACCTACTGAAGAGATGTGTCTTCAGTAAAGACATAAAGGTTGAGACTGAGTCTGCGTCTCTCACATGGGTAGGAATGCTAGTTCTGAACATCACATGCTAATGTAAAAAGCTGGTTTTTGATATAAATATGAACTTGATTGAACAAAACGTGCATGTGTTGTATAACATAATGTCCTAGGAGTGTCATCTGATGAAGATCATCAAAGGTTAGTGCTGCATTTAGCTGTGGTTTTGGTTTTTGTGACATTATATGCTAGCTTGAAAAATGGGTGTCTGATTATTTCTGGCTGGGTACTCTCCTGACATAATCTAATGTTTTGATTTCGTTGTAAAGCCTTTTTGAAATCGGACAGTGTGGTTAGATAAAGGAGAGTCTTGTCTTTAAAATGGCGTAAAATAGTCATATGTTTGAAAAATGGAAGTTTTCGGATTTTCGAGGAGTTTGTATTTCGCGCCACGCCCTATCATTGGATTTTGGAGCGGTGTTCCGCTTGCGGAACTTCTCGATGTAAGAGGTTAAGAGGAAGGCAGTGTAGGGAGGCTAGCACTGGAGTAATATGATACATTTTTTGGGTTCTAGTCAGGATTCTAGCAGCCGTATTTAGCACTAACTGAAGTTTATTTAGTGCTTTATCTGGGTAGCCGGAAAGTAGAGCATTGGAGTAGTCCAACCTAGAAGTAACAAAGGCATGGATTAATTTTTCTGCGTCATTTTTGGACAGAAAGTTTCTAATTTTTGCAATGTTACGTAGATGGAAAAAAGCTGTCCTTGAAACAGTCTTGATATGTTCTTCAAAAGAGAGATCAGGGTCACAGTTTTATTTGAGACGACTGTACAACCATCCAGATTAATTGTCAGATTCAACAGAAGATCTCTTCTTTTCTTGGGACCTAGAACAAGCATCTCCAACATACCCGGGATGGTATGTTGGTGGCTGGAGATATCCCTCCAGTGGTGTGGAGGCTGTTTTGTCCGAGTTTAAGAGTAGAAAGTTTGCAGCCATCCACTTCCTTATGTCTGAGACACAGGCTTCTAGCGAGGGCAATTTTGGGGCTTCACCATGTTTCATTGAAATGTACAGCTGTGTGTCATCCACATAGCAGTGAAATTTAACATTATGTTTTCGAATTACATCCCCAAGAGGTAAAATATATAGTGAAAACAATAGTGGTCCTAAAACGGAACCTTGACGAACACCGAAATGTACAGTTGATTTGTCAGAGGACAAACCATTCACAGAGACAAACTGATATCTTTCCGACAGATAAGATCTAAACCAGGCCAGAACTTGTCCATGTAGACCAATTTGGGTTTCCAATCTCTCTAAAAGAATGTGGTGATCGATGATAACAAAAGCAGCACTAAGATCTAGGAGCACGAGGACAGACGCAGAACCTTGGTCTGACGTCATTAAAAGGTCATTTACCACCTTCACAAGTGCAGTCTCAGGGCTATGATGGGTTCTAAAACCAGACTGAAGCGTTTCGTGTACATTGTTTGTCTTCAGGAAGGCAGTGAGTTGCTGCGCAACAGCTTTTTCAAAATTTTTTGAGAGGAATGGAAGATTCGATATAGGCCGATAGTTTTTTATAATTTCTGGGTCAAGATTTGGCATTTTCAAGAAAGGCTTTATTACTGCCACTTTTAGTGAGTTTGGTACACATCCGGTGGATAGAGAGCCGTTTATTATGTTCAACATAGGAGGGCCAAGCACAGAAAGCAGCTCTTTCAGTAGTTTAGTTGGAATAGGGTCCAGTATGCAGCTTGAAGGTTTAGAGGCCATGATATTTTTCATCATTGTGTCAAGAGATATAGTACTAAAGCACTTTAGTGTCTCCCTTGATCCTAGGTCCTGGCAGGTTTGTGCAGACTCAGGACAACGGAGCTTTGGAGGAATACGCAGATTTAAAGAGGAGTCCGTAATTTGCTTTCTAATGATCATGATCTTTTCCTCAAAGAAGTTCATGTATTCATCACTGCTGAAGTGAGAGCCATCCTCTCTTGGGGAATGCTGCTTTTTAGTTAACTTTGCGACAGTATCAAAAATACATTTCGGATTGTTCTTATTTTCCTCAATTAAGTTGGAAAAATAGGATGATCGAGCAGCAGTGAGGGCTCTTCGATACTGCACGGTACTGTCTTTCCAAGCTAGTCGGAAGACTTCCAGTTTGGTGTGGCGCCATTTCCGTTCCAATTTTCTGGAAGCTTGCTCAGAGCTCGTGTATTTTCTGTATACCAGGGAGCTAGTTTCTTATGACAAATGTTTTTAGTTTTTAGGGGTGCAACTGCATCTAGGGTATTGCGCAAGGTTAAATTGAGTTCCTCGGTTAGGTGGTTAACTGATTTTTGTCCTCTGACGTCCTTGGGTAGGCAGAGGGAGTCTGGAAGGGCATCAAGGAATCTTTGTGTTGTCTGAGAATTTATAGCACGACTTTTAATGCTTCTTGGTTGGGGTCTGAGCAGATTATTTGTTGCGATTGCGAACGTAATAAAATGGTGGTCCGATAGTCCAGGGTTATGAGGAAAAACATTAAGATCCACAACATTTATTCCATGGGACAAAACTAGGTCCAGAGTATGACTGTGGCAGTGAGTAGGTCCAGAGACATGTTGGACAAAACCCACTGAGTCGATGATGGCTCCGAAAGCCTTTTGGAGTGGGTCTGTGGACTTTTCCATGTGAATATTAAAGTCACCAAAAATTCAAATATTATCTGCGATGACTACAAGGTCTGATAGGAATTCAGGGAACTCAGTGAGGAACGCTGCATATGGCCCAGGAGGCCTGTTAACAGTAGCTATAAAAAGTGATTGAGTAGGCTGCATAGATTTCATGACTAGAAGCTCAAAAGACGAAAACGTCGTTGTTGTTATTTTGGGGGTAAATTTAAGTTGCTATCATAAATGTTAGCAACACCTACGCCTTTGCGGGATGCGCAGGGATATGGTCACTAGTGTAACCAGGGGGTGAGGCCTCATTTAACACAGTAAATTCATCAGGCTGAAGCCATGTTTCAGTCAGGCCAATCACATCAAGATTATGATCAGTGATTAGTTCATTGACTATAACTGCCTTTGAAGTGGGGGATCTAACATTAAGTAGCCCTATTTTGAGATGTGAGGTATCACAATCTCTTTCAATAATGGCAGGGATGGAGGAGGTCTTTATACTAGTGAGATTGCTAAAGCGAACACCGCCATCTTTAATTTTGCCCAACCTAGATCGAGGCACAGACACGTTCTCAATGGGGATAGCTGAGCTGACTACACTGACTGTGCTAGTGGCAGACTCCACTAAGTTGGCAGGCTGGCTAACAGCCTGCTGCCTGGCCTGCACCTATTTCATTGTGGAGCTAGGGGAGTTAGAGCCCTGTCTATGTTCGTAGATAAGATGAGAGCACCCCTCCAGCTAGGATGGAGTCCGTCACTCCTCAACAGGCCAGGCTTGGTCCTGTTTGTGGGTGAGTCCCAGAAAGAGGGCCAATTATCTTCCAATTCTATCTTTTGGGAGGGGCAGAAAACAGTTTTCAACCAGCGATTGAGTTGTGAGACTCTGCTGTAGAGCTCATCACTCCCCCTAACTGGGAGGGGGCCAGAGACAATTAATCGATGCCGACACATCTTTCTAGCTGATTTACACGCTGAAGCTATGTTGCGCTTGGTGACCTCTGACTGTTTCATCCTAACATCATTGGTGCCGACGTGGATAACAATATCTCTATACTCTCTACACTCGCCAGTTTTAGCTTTAGCCAGCACCGTCTTTAGATTAGCCTTAACGTCGGTAGCCCTGCCCCCTGGTAAACAGTGTATGATCGCTGGATGATTCATTTTAAGTCTAATAATGCGGGTAATGGAGTCGCCAATGACTAGGGTTTTCAATTTGTCAGAGCTAATAGTGAGAGGCTTCGGCGTCTCAGACCCCACAACGGGAGGAGCAGAGACCAGAGAAGTCTCGGCCTCTGACTCCGACTCGCTTAATGGGGAGAACCGGTTGAAAGTTTCTGTCGGCTGAATAAGCGACACAGGTTGAGCATTCCTACAGCATTTCCCTCCAGAAGCAATGAGAAAGTTGTCCGGCTGCGGGGACCGTGTGAGGGGGTTTATACTAACGTTACTATCTGTACTTACTGGTGGCACAGACGCTGTTTCATCCTTTCCTACACTGAAATTGCCCTTGCCTAACGATTGCGTCTGAAGCTGGGCTTGCAGCACAGCTATCCTCGCCGTAAGGCGATCGTTCTCCTGTATATTATAAGTACAACGACTGCAATTAGAAGGCATCATGTTAATGTTACTTAGCTTCGGCTGTTTGAAGTCCTAACGAACCATGTCCAGATAAAACCTCTGGGGTGAAAAAGTTGAATGAAAAAAGTTGAGTCAGGGAAAAACAAAAAATATAAACGGTAATTAAAAAGTAAAAACCGTGAAGTAGTCAGGTAGCAAAGTAAGATCGGCAACAAAACGTACAGCAGCACGTAAACAAGTCTGCAAGTTGTGACCGGAAACAGGAAAGAAATGTCCCTTGAATGTTTTTGTACACCTACTGGAGAGCTCTTCCTTGTCTACACCCATTCAGCATCATTCACACCCTATTAAGTCTTAGCCCCACCCATCTCTTTAAGGATTCTTATGTGAGGCCATATGCTAAACAGAGTAAGATAGTGGAGTAAACAACCAAAGATTTCAAGATTAAAAGTGTTGAAAGTAGTAGCTTTTGTCTAGACATGTACACATGTTCATTTAATACAATAGATGACCATAATCACCCCCAGACACACCTGGCTAACTTGATGGGTCATGTAATCATCTGGCAAGTGGAGTATTTTGTTTAGACATGTAGCTAGCTAGCTAGCTTGCTAAACAATTAACCTAATGGTGCTTTCAAGACAACTGGGAAGTTAAACAAATACAAGGTCAAATCATAACATCATTGATCTTCAGGTCTGAAAGTCGGGGCTCTAGAAAGAAGCGTGAGTTCCCGAACTGGAATTCCAAGTCGGAGCTAGTTTTTTTCCCCCAGTTATCTTCGGAGAGTCGGAGAGTTCTAAACTGTTTTGAATGTGGCAATAATCCCAACCCTTACTACTAACAATACAAACTGATCGTCATAGCTAGCCACCATGCATGAATCTACATGTACACTCTTAGAAAAAATGGTTCCAAAAGGCCGCTTCGGCTGTCTCCATACGAGAACCCTTATTGGTTCCAGGTAGAACCTTTTTTGGTTCAAGGTGGAACTCTTTTGGGTTCCATGTAGAAGTATCTGTGCAAAGGGTTCTACCTGGAACCAAAAAGGGTTCTTCAAAGGGTTCTCCTATGGGGACAGCCAAATACCTATTTTATATTCTAGATAGCACCTTTTTTTTCTAAGAGTGTAGTTAAAGCTAACCAACTATGTAGGTTCAATGTTAGTTAGCTAGTTAACATTAGGCTATGACTAGCAATGCAAATGGCTTCCTGAGATAAGAATTATAGAATTACACAGATCATGCGTGCAACGTTAGCTAGCAAGCCAGCCAGCTAACGTTAGCTAACTAGCTAACAGTATGCTTTAACTTGCAATGAAAATTACTTTTTGACAAAATTAGAAAAATATAATATCTGAAAATGTAGTTAGCTAAACTCTCTATGGATGCCATGATTGCCCTTAGTTTGAAGATGTAATCCGGATACAGGTGTTTTGCACAACAGCCTTCTGTTTGTTCTCTTTTCGACTCCCTTCGCATATTTGCAATCAAATGCCAGAATTTTCACAATCACAATCAAATAATCTGCTTCAAACGGGCAATCCACTGATTTCAAAACTTGGTCAACTTCTTCCATGATAACAACACTGTTGATTGCTGTTTCAGAAGACTCTACAATGTCTGGTTCAATGAAAATGTTTTTACTTAAACCAGGGATTTCCACATTGTCTGATTTATTTTCAGAGTCAGAGTCACCATGGCACGATTGTCCTCCAGAAAGTGGAGAGCAGTAGCAACACTGGGGCTGCAGTTCTTACTGATATCTCTAAAAATAGAGTTGTGTTAAAAAGGATTGCCTACACATACTGAGCAGCTCATGTTATACACAGAAGCTTGCTACATGGCAGACCTATTCAAACTCATCTCTCGGCATGTCCAGGCCATCCATTATCTCAGCCAATCACAGATGGTATACACTTTTGTTATTAAGGCAAAAGAAAGTTCACATCTTCCAGAAGGAGTTTCTGTCAAATAACGCATAGTGATAAAACATTTATGTTTACATTCAATTGCCTCTCCTGTGAAGTAGTGATGTGCAACATATGTCTGTGCCTATATAATTTAACCTTTAGTTCCTGTTCTGATGTATCACCTGCAGCTCAAAACTCTCTGTAACTGAGTTACAAACTACACATATACAGTACTTGTACTACAGAATGATTGAGACGTAAGCAACCACACATGGTCAGAGAGCGGTCAGAGATCCATGGGGTTTATCTGTGTTAATTAATACAGCCTCTCCATGTTGTCTAGGCTCTATCTTAACCATTGATCTGTCTGCAAGAGACAAGCATGCTGTGGGATACACAACCACACGCACATACACAGACGCATGCACATATACACACACACACCCATGCACATACGTATACACACACAAAGTGAGATAGAGACAATTGTGAGAGATAGATAGGGATGGAGAGAGAGACATATAGAGAAAGACAGAGGGAGACTAAGACAGAGTGCATAGAAAGTCTGATAGTTAAACAGATGTCTCTAAATAGAGTAATTGTCATGTAAATACTTGGTTTAACTAATCTCTGCTAAGATAGTCATAGAAGTCAGAGAACAGACAAAATAACACAATAGACATGTAACGGCTGTTGAATGGAGTAGTTTAAGGCGCAGCGTGGTTAGTGCTCATCTTTGTAATTTAATGAAAAAGAGAACACTTTACAAAATGAACAAAAGACAACAGCCAAACAGTTCTGTCAGGTAACAAATTACTAAACAGAAAATAACCACCCACAAAACCCAAAGGAAAACAGGGTGCCTAAGTATGGCTCCCAATCAGCAACAACGATATACAGCTGTCCCTGATTGAGAGCCATACCCGGCCGAAACAAAGAAATACCAAACATAGAAATAAGGACATAGAATGCCCACCCCAACTCACGCCCTGACCAACCAAAATAGAGACATAAAAGGATCTCTAAGGTCAGGGCGTGACAAGACATGTAGTCTGATTGTGATGGATGCAGAGAGAGCAGACACAAATAGAATATATCATCACACCACTTTAAAAGTCTTAATGTGGATTTGTGGGTTATAAATATACATGTGGTAGTCAACAGTTGAGTGACAAGTGTTTTTTCTTTTTGCCAAGTCAAATCTCAAGTCGCAAAATTTGCGACTCCGGTCCAAGTCGCGGGACTCGAGTCCACATCTCTGGAGAGGGGGATAGAAAGGAACAGAAAATGGTTGGCCATTGTGGCTCCATTGTGCCTGTCCTCCATTCCGAGCCGCAGTACAAAGAGCAGAACAGCATGGGCCTACTGAGCGACTGGTCACTCCAACAGGGAAACAGGAAACACGACAGGTCTTTGATTCTCTCAGCTGACCTCTGGAGAGCCCTAAAAATTGGTAAGAGCACAAAAAGAAGAAAATTAGTTAGGGGGATAGAAAGAAAGAGAAAATGGTTGAAACTTTTGAGAGCTTGGAAGTCTGGTACAAGGTAAGACTGTCATAAATAAAGTTAGTCTAATCTAACATAACAGAGACGCTAGTGTTGGTGGCATCTTAAGCATTAATCTGTCTGCAAGAGACACGCTTGCTGTGGGATACACAACCGCACGCACAAACATAGATGCATGCGCACAGACACACCCATCCACGCACAACACACACACACCCATCCACACACAAACACACACACAGACACACACAAAGTGAGAGATAGAGATGGAGAGTGAGACATATGACAAAGATAGAAGGAGACTAAGACAGAGTGCATAGAAAGTCTGATAGTTAAACAGATGTCTCTAAATAAAGTAATTGTCATGTAAATACTTGGTTTAACTAATCTCTGCTAAGATAGTCTTAGTAGTCAGTTAGAGAACAGACAAAATAACACAAAGACATTTAATCTGATTGTGATGGATGCAGAGAGAGCGGACACAAATAGATTACATCATCACACCACTTTAGAAGTCAATGTGGATTAATGGGTTATAAATATACATGTGGTGGTCAACAGACGGTAAGGAGAAGATAAGCGCATAGAGAGAGACAAAGGGAAAGAGATAGCGAGAGAAGAAGATAGAGAGAGACAGAGACAGACTGTGCTCACCAACCAAGAATTCACAAAAGAAAACACCAGATTGAGACTCCGCATGCAGAATTCTGCAAATATATAATCTGTGTACAACGTAAAACACAATAATGCATGCAGAGCAGAATTCGGGCCGATACCTGCTAATTATAAAAATCCAGAAAAGAGCCGGTTGAAACCTCTTGCCGCGCGGATCCCGTAACCGGGATCAACATCCAGCGAAAAAATCAAAGCGCCAATTTCAAAACCAAATCTAATAATTTCTGTTTCTCAAACATAGGACTATTTTACACCATTTTATAGATACACTTCTCCTGAATCGAACCATGTTGTCCGATTTCAAAAAGGCTTTACAGCGAAAGCAAAACATTAGATTATGTCAGGAGAGTACATCGACAAAAACAACCACAGAGCCATTTTCCTAGCAACTAGCATGCATCACAAATACCCAAAACACAGCTAAATGCTGCACTAACCTTTGACGATCTTCATCAGATGACACTCCTAGGACATCATGTTACACAATACATGCATTTTTTGTTCGATAAAGTTCATATTTATACATAAAAACAGCATTTTACATCGGCGCGTGACGTTCAGAAAATATTTTCCCTCAAATACTGCCGGTGAATCAGCGCCACAATTTACAAAAATACTTGTCATAAACATTGATACAAAATGAAACTGTCATTCAAAGAATTATAGATGAATATCTCCTTTATGCAAATGCAATGAAAGATTTCAAAAAAGCTTCACGAGGAAAGCAATCTTTGCAATAATCTGAGTACTGAGCTCAGAAAAATACACTAGGCTATACAGATAGCCGCCATCTTGGGCACATCTAAAATCATACATTCCATTAGAAATATTCCCTTTACCTTTGATCATCTTCATCAGAAGGCACTTCCAGGACTTCCCAGGTCCACAACAAATGTTGTTTTGTTCGATAAAGTCCATAATTTATGTCCAAATAACTCCTTGTTGTTCGTGCGTGCAGTAAGCTACTCCAAGTGTAGAAAGTGCACGGATGATGTCGCAACGAAAAGTAAAAAAAATTTGTATTTACGTTCGTTCAAACATGTAGAACGTTGTAAAACATCAATATTTAGGGCCTTCAGAATGTGAAGATTCAATAATATTTCAACCGGACGGTTTCTGTGTCTTGAAAAAGGTTTTGGAACGGGAGGATCCTCCCTCGTGAACGCGCCCCAAGAAGTGATGTCACCCCCTGCCTCTAAAACTTCCCCTCCTTGTCATTCGGGCTCTGTTCATCGTAGAAGCTTCAAACAACTTTGTAAAGACTGTCGACATCTAGTGGAAGCCGTAGGAAGTACACAATTATTACTACGTCACTGTCTATTCAATAGGAAACGACTTGAAGAGAGCCCATGCATCCAGATTTCCACTTCCTGGTAGGATTTCTCTCAGGTTTTTCCTTGCCATATGAGTTCTGTTCTACTCACAGACACCATTCAAACGGTTTTAGAAACTTCAGAGTGTTTTCTATCCAAATCTATATCCTAGCTTCTGAGTTTGAGTAGGAGGCAGTTTAATATGGGCACATGTTTTTTCCGAAATTGTCAATACTGCCCCCTATCCTTAAGGAGCTGTAAGAGGTTTTAAAATGTTATTGGTCACATACACATGGTTAGCAGATGATAACCTCTTATGGCTAGGGGGCAGTATTTTCACGGCTGGATAAAAAACGTACCCGATTTAATCTGATTATTAGTCCTGCCCAGAAACTAGAATATGCATATAATTATTAGCTTTGGAGAGAAAACACTCCACAGTTTCTGAAACTGTTTGAATGGTGTCTGTGAGTATAACAGAACTCCTATGGCAGGCAAAAACCTGAGATGCTTCTGTTCAGGAAGTACCCTGTTTGAACATTTCTTGCCCTTGTTGATTCTCTCTATCTATTACAAGAGATCTCTGCTGTTACGTGACACTTCCCACGTCTCCAATGAAGTCTCAGAGCCCGGGAAAAACAGGAATGACGTAATTCAAAGCCCTGGCTGAAGCACACGAGAGCAAAAGCTAAGTGGTCACTCAGTGGACTAAGCCTTACGCTCGCGACCCGCCCCGCCCCCGGCTTTCGGTTTTTCCCTCAGTATACAGACAGGCAGATTCCCGGTCGGAATATTATCGCTTTTCTACGAGATAAATTGCATAAAAATTGGTTTTAAACAGCGGTTGACATGCTTCGAAGTACGGTAATGGAATATTTAGAATTTTTTTGTCAAATTCTGCGTCATGCTCGTGGCCGAGATTTAGCGTTGGGATAGTGTCTAGAACGCACGAACAAAACGTCTTGATGGAACATAACGATGGATTATTTGGGACCAAACCTACATTTGTTATTGAAGTAGAAGTCCTGGCAGTGTATTCTGACGAAGAACAAGCAAGGTAAGAACATTTTTCTTATAGGAAATGTGATTTTGGTGAAGGCTAAACTGTTTGGGTGTCTAAATAGCTAGCCCTGTGATGCCGGGCTATGTACTTAGATTATTGCAAAATGTGCTTCATCCGAAAAGCTATTTTAAAATCGGACATATCGAGTGCATAGAGGAGTTCTGTATCTATAATTCTTAAAATAATTGTTATGCTTTTTGTGAACGTTTATCGTGAGTAATTTAGTAAAATCACCGGAAGTGTTCGGTGGGAATGCTAGTTCTGAACATCACATGCTAATGTAAAAAGCTGGTTTTTGATATAAATATGAACTTGATTGAACAGACATGCATGTATTGTATAACATAATGTCCTAGGTGTGTCATCTGATGAAGATCATAAAAGGTTAGTGCTGCATTTAGCTATGGTTTGGGTTTATGTGACATGATATGCTAGCTTGAAAAATGGGTGTCTGATTATTTCTGGCTGGGTACTCTGCTGACATAATCTAATGTTTTGCTTTCGCTGTAAAGCCTTTTTGAAATCGGACAGTGTGGTTAGATAAAGGAGAGTCTTGTCTTTAAATAGCTGTAAAATAGTCATATGTTTGAAAAATTGAAGTTTTCGGATTTTAGAGGAGTTTGTATTTTGCGCCCCGCCCATCATTGGATATTGGAGCAGACGTTCCGCTAGCAGACTAAATGCTTGTGCTTCTAGTTCCGACAGTGCGGTAATATCTAACAAGTAATCTAACAATTCCCCAACAACTTCCTAATACACACACATTTAAAAAGGGGCAAATGAGAATATGTACATATAAATATATGGATCTGTGATGGCCGAGCGGCATAGGCAACGTGCTATAGATTGTATAAAATAGAGTATATACATATGATGAGTAATGTAAGACATGTAAAAGTTATTAAAGTGGCATTACTTAAAGTGGCATTGTTTAAAGTGACTAGCGATCCATTTATTAAAGTGGCCAGTGGTTGGTTCACAATGTAAGCAGCAGCCTCTCTGAGTTAGTGCTTGCTGTTTAGCAGTCCAATGGCCTTGAGATAGAAGCTGTTCTTCAGTCTCTTGGTCCCAGCTTTGATGCACCTGTACTGACCTTGCAATCTGGATGGTAGCGGTGTGAACACGGAGTGGCTCAGGTGGTTGTTGTCCTTGACAATCTTTTTGGCCTTCCTGTGACATCGGGTGCTATAGGTGTTATCTTCATCAGGGTAGGGGTCAGTATTTTGACGTCCGGATGAAAGCATGCCCGTAGTAAACTGCCTGCTACTCAGGCCCAGAAGGTAGGATATGCATATGGCAGGCAAAAACCTGAGGAAAAAATCCAACCAGGAAGTGGGAAATCTGAGGTTTGTAGTTTTTCAAGTGATTGCCTATCCAGTATACAGTGTCTGTGGGGTCATTTTGCACGTCGTAAGGCTAGATGTCAACAGTCTTTAGAACGTTGTTTCATGCTTCTACTGTGAATGGGGAGAGAATAAGAGCCACTGGAATCAGATGACTGATAAAATGACATGAGCTCAGACAGGCGCGCACCCGTGAGAGTTAGGTGTGTTCCTTTTCATTTCTGAAGACAATGGAATTGTCCGGTTGGAATATTATCGAAGATTTATGATAAAAACATCCTAAAGATTGATGCTATACATCGTTTGACATGTTTCTACGAACTGTAATATAACTTTTTGACTTTTTGTTTGAACTTACTGCGCGAGTACAGATCATTTGGATTACTCGACTGAACGTGCGAACAAAAAGGAGGTATTTGGACATAAAGGATGGACTTTATCGAACAAAACAAACATTTATTGTGGAACTGGGATCCCTGGGAGTGCATTCCGATGAAGATCATCAAAGGTAAGTGAATATTTATAATGTTATTTGTGACTTATGTTGACTCCAAAATGGCAGGTATCTGCATGGCTTGTTTTGATGTCTGAGCGCTGTACTCAGATTATTGCAAAGTGTGCTTTCGCCGAAAAACTTTCTTGAAATCTGACACAGCGGTTGCATTAAGGAGAAGTGTATCTATAATTATTTGAATAACAGTTGTATATTTTATCAACGTTTATGATGAGTACTTCTGTAAATTGATGTGCTCATTCACCGGACGTTTTGGGAGGCAAAACATTTCTGAACATTACACGCCAATGTAAAATGTTTTTTTATATAAATATGAACTTTATCAAGCAAAACATACATGTATTGTGTAACATGACGTCCTATGAGTGCCATCTGATGAAGATCATCAAAGGTTAGTGATTCATTTTAGCTGTATGTCTGGTTTTTGTGACGCTTCTCCCTGCTTGGAAAATGGCTGTGTGATTTTTCTTGTCTAGGCGCTGTCCTAACATAATCTAATGTTATGCTTTCGCCGTAAAGCCTTTTTGAAATCGGACACTGTGGTTGGATTAACGAGAAGTGTATCTTTAAAATGGGATATAATAGTTGTATGTTGCTATTTCACTGGCTTTTGGCGAGTGTGGTGGGACGCTAGCGTCCCAGATACCCCAGAGAGGTTAAGGAGGGCAAGTAGTTTGCCCCCGGTGATGTGTTGGTCAGACTGCACCACCCTCTGGAGAGCCTTGCCGTTGAGGGCTGTGCAGTTGTCATACCAGGCTGTGATACAGCTCGACAGGATGCTCTCGATTGTGCATCTGTAAAAGTTTGTCAGGGTTTTTGGGTGACAAGCCACATTTCTTCAGCCTCCTGAGGTTGAAGAGACGCTGGTGTGCCTTCTTTACCACACTGTCTGTGTGGGTGGACCATTTCAGCTTGTCTGTGATGTGTATGCAGAGGAACTTAAAACGTTCCACCTTCTCTACTGCTGTCCCTTCGATGTGGATGGGGGGTGTTCCCTCTGCTGTTTCCTGAAGTCCACGATCATCTCCTTTGATTTGTTGACATTGAGTGAGAGGTTGTTTTCCTGACACCACACTATGAGTGCCCTTACCTCCTCCCTGTAGGCTGTCTCGACATTGTTGGTAATCAAGCCCACTACTGTTGTGTCGTCTGCAAATGTGATGATTGAGTTGGTGGCATGCATGGCCATGCAGTCGTGGCTGAAAAGGGAGTACAGGAGGGGGCTGAGCATGCACCCTTGTGGGGCCCCAGTGTTGAGGGTCAGCGAAGTGGAGATGTTGCTTCCTAGCTTCTCCACCTTGGGGCGGCCCATCAGAAAGTCCAGCACCAGTTGCACAGGGCGGGTCGAGGCCCAGGGTCTCGAGCTTAATGACGAGTTTGGAGGGTACTATGGTGTTAAATGCTAAGCTGTAGTCGATGAACAGCATTCTTACGTAGGTATTCCTCTTGACCAGTTAGGTTAGGGCAGTGTGATGTGTGATTGCGATTGCGTCGTCTGTGGACCTATTGGGGCGGTATGCAAATTGAAGTGGGTCTAGGGGGACCGGTAAAGTGGAGGTGATAAGATCCTTGACCAGTCTCTAAAAGCACTTCATGATGACAGAAGTGAGTGCTACGGGGCGGTAGTCATTTAGTTCAGTTATCTGTGCCTTCTTGGGCACAGGAACAATGGTGGCCATCTTGAAGCATGTGGGGACAGCAGCTTGGGATAGGGAGCGATTGAATATGTCCGTAAACACATAAGCCAGCTGGTCTGCGCATGCTCTGAGGACGCAGGTAGGGATGCTGTCTGGGCCTGCAGCTTTGCGAGGGTTAACACGTTTAAATGTTTTACTCACGTCGACCATGGAGACAGAGAGGGGGGGCACAGTCCTTGTTAGCGGGCCGCGACGGTGGCACTGTGTTATCCTCAAAGCGGGAAAAGAAGGTGTTTAGTTTGTCTGGAAGCGTGATGGTGTCCGTGACGTGGCTGGTTTTCTTTTTGTAATCCGTGATTTCCTGTAGACCCTGCCACATATGTCTCGTGTCTGATCCATTGAATTGCGACTCCACTTTGTCTCTGTACCAGCACATCGCTTGTTTGATTGACTTACGGAGGGAAAAACTGAACTGTTTATATTCAGCCATTAATACAGACTTCTTTCCATGGTTAAAACCTGTTGGGGCTAGGGGGCAGTATTTTCACGGCCGGATGAAAAACGTACCCAATTTGAACAGGTTACTACTCTGGCCCAGTAACTAGAATATGCATATTATTAGTAGATGTGGATAGAAAACACTCTGAAGTTTCTAAAACTGTTTAAATGGTGTCTGTGAGTATAACAGAACTCATATGGCAGGCAAAAACCTGAGAAAAAGTCAAGCAGGAAGTTAAAAATCTGAGGTTGTAGTTTTTTTAAGTGATTGCCTTGACAGTATACAGTGACTTAGGGTTCATTTTGCACTTCCTAAAGCTTCCACTAGATGTAATCAGTCTTTAGAATGGTGTTTGAAGATTCTATGGTGAATTTGATGTGAATAACAGTACAAGGAAGTAGGTGTCCCATTATAAGTCATGGGCTCAGTCACGCGCAAAGATTTGGGAGCGACCTGAGTTCATATTCACTCCTAAAGAGAACGGATAGGTCCGGTTGGAATTTTATTCAAGATATACACTGCTCAAAAAAATAAAGGGAACACTTAAACAACACAATGTAACTCCAAGTCAATCACACTTCTGTGAAATCAAACTGTCCACTTAGGAAGCAACACTGATTGACAATACATTTCACATGCTGTTGTGCAAATGGAATAGACAACAGGTGGAAATTATAGGCAATTAGCAAGACACCCCCAATAAAGGAGTGGTTCTGCAGGTGGGGACCCCAGACCACTTCTCAGTTCATATGCTTCGTGGCTGATGTTTTGGTCACTTTTGAATGCTGGCGGTGCTTTCACTCTAGTGGTAGCATGAGACGGAGTCTACAACCCACACAAGTGGCTCAGGTAGTGCAGCTCATCCAGGATGGCACATCAATGCGAGCTGTGGCAAGAAGGTTTGCTGTGTCTGTCAGCGTAGTGTCCAGAGCATGGAGGCGCTACCAGGAGACAGGCCAGTACATCAGGAGACGTGGAGGAGGCCGTAGGAGGGCAACAACCCAGCAGCAGGACCGCTACCTCCCCTTTTGTGCAAGGAGGAGCAGGAGGAGCACTGCCAGAGCCCTGCAAAATGACCTCCAGCAGGCCACAAATGTGCATGTGTCTGCTCAAACGGTCAGAAACAGACTCCATGAGGGTGGTATGAGGGCTCGACGTCCACAGGTGGGGGTTGTGCTTACAGCCCAACACCGTGCAGGACGTTTGGCATTTGCCAGAGAACACCAAGATTGGCAAATTCGCCACTGGCGCCCTGTGCTCTTCACAGATGAAAGCAGGTTCACACTGAGCACGTGACAGACGTGACAGAGTCTGGAGACGCAGTGGAGAACGTTCTGCTGCCTGCAACATCCTCCAGCATGACCGGTTTGGCGGTGGGTCAGTCATGGTGTGGGGTGGCATTTCTTTGAGGGGCCGCACAGCCCTCCATGTGCTCGCCAGAGGTAGCCTGACTGCCATTAGGTACCGAGATGAGATCTTCAGACCCCTTGTGAGACCATATGCTGGTGCGGTTGGCCCTGGGTTCCTCCTAATGCAAGACAATGCTAGACCTCATGTGGCTGGAGTGTCTCAGCAGTTCCTGCAAGAGGAAGGTATTGATGCTATGGACTGGCCCGCCCGTTCCCCAGACCTGAATCCAATTGAGCACATCTGGGACATCATGTCTCGCTCCATCAACCAACGCCACGTTGCACCACAGACTGTCCAGGAGTTGGCGGATGCTTTAGTCCAGGTCTGGGAGGAGATCCCTCAGGAGACCATCCGCCACCTCATCAGGAGCATGCCCAGGCGTTGTAGGGAGGTCATACAGGCACGTGGAGGCCATACACACTACTGAGCCTCATTTTGACTTGTTTTAAGGACATTACATCAAAGTTGGATCAGCCTGTAGTGTGGTTTTCCACTTTAATTTTGAGTGTGACTCCAAATCCAGACCTCCATGGGTTGATAAATTGGATTTCCATTGATTATTTTTGTGTGATTTTGTTGTCAGCACATTCAACTATGTAAAGAAAAAAGTATTTAATAAGATTATTTCTTTCATTCAGATCTAGGTTGTGTTGTTTAAGTGTTCCCTTTATTTTTTTGAGCAGTATATGATAAAAACAACCTAAAGATTGATTCTATACATCGTTTGATATGTTTCTACAAACTGTAGTATAACTTTTTTGACTTTCGTCTGTATTAAGTAAGTATGCGCGTTGTGGATTTGGATAGTGAAGCTAACGCACGAACAAAAGGGATTATTTGGACATAAATATGAACTTTATCGAACATTTATTGTGGAGCTGGGGTTCCTGGGAGTGCCTTCTGGTTAAGATAATCAAAGGTAAGTGAATATTTATAATATAATTTCTTAGTTTTATTGACTCCAAGATGGCGGGTTTCTGTTTGTTTGTTATTGGTGTCTTCTGGGCTGTACTCAGATTATTACAAATTGTGCTTTCGCCGTGAACCTTTTTTGTAATCTGACAAAGCGGTTACATTTAGGAGAAGTGTATCTATAATTCTGTGCATAACACTTCTATATTGATCAAAGTTTATCATGAGTATTTCTGTAATATGTGTGCTCATTGTGCTCATTCACTGTAAGGTTTGGAGGGAAAACGTTTCTCAACATTACTCACCAATGTAAAATGCTGTTTTTGGATATAAATATGAACTTTATCGAGAAAAACATTTATTGTGTAACATAATGTCCTAGGAGTGTCATCTGATGAAGATCGTCAAAGGTTAGTGAATCCTTTTAGCTGAATTTCTGGTATTTGTGACGCCTGTCCTTGCTAGGAAAATGGCTGTGTGTTTTTTCTTCTGTTGGAACTGTCCTAACATAATCTATTTTTATGCTTTCGCCGTAAAGCCTTTTTGAAATCAGACAATGTGGTTGGAATAAGGAGAGGTTTATAAAATTTTTTTGACTGTTTGAGAAAATTGAATTATTCGATTTTTAGCTGTTTTGAATTTGGCGCTCTGATTTTCCACTGGCTGTTGTCAAAATCAATCCCGTTAACCTCTCTGGGCCAGTGGGACGTTAGCGTCCCACTCTATTCAACAGCTAGTGGAATCGCGTGGTGCTAAATACAAATACCTCAAAAATGCTATAATTTCCATTTCTCAAACATATGACTATTTTACACCATTTTAAAGACAAGACTCTCGTTAACCTCTTGACGGTCGCCTAGGATAGGGGGCGCTAGAGCAATTTTTGAAAAAAATTCGTGCCCATTTTAAACGGCCTCCTACTCAAACTCAGAAGCTAGGATATGAATATAATGAATACTTGTGGATAGAAAACACCCTAAAGTTTCTAAAACTGTTCGAATGGTGTCTGTGAGTATAACAGAACTCATATGGCAGTCAAAACACCGAGACCGATCGTAACAGGATGTGGAATTCTGAATTGCGGACTCAACTTCATCACTTTGCCTATAAATCACACCGTGAGCAATGGTTCATTGAGCACTTCCTATTGCTTCCACTAGATGTCCCCAGTCTTTACAAAGTGGTTTGAGTCTCCTACTGTGAAAACTGACTGAATGAGACGCTGTGGAAAGTGGTCACATGAGGAGGGCCATCACCATTATGACGCCGGCGCCCCTGGCTACCCTCCCCTTTCGAAACGTTTAGAAAGACAATGCAATCGTCCCCCTTGAATCTTATTGGAGCTCTGGTTGAAAAAGGCCCTAAAGATTTATGTTATACAACGTTTGACATGTTTGAACGAACCTAAATTTAAAAAAAAACATTTTATTGAAAGAGGAGTCCCGCGGCCGACGGAAGTTTTGGAGCAGCCTTCAGAACGCGCTAACAAGAACAAGCTATTGGGACGTAAAGTATTAAATTTTTCGAACGAAAATACATTTGTTGTGGACCTGGGATTCCTGGAAGTGCTTTCTGATGAAGATAATCAAAGGTAAGGGATTATTGACAATAGTATACAAGAGTAGATTAGTGCTGCATTTAGCTGTTTTTTGGTTATTTGTGATGCATGTGGTTGGTCGGAAAATGGCTATGTGGCTACTTTTACGATATACTCCTCTAACATAATCTAATGTTTTGCTTTTGCTGTAAAGCCTTTTTGAAATCGGACAACGTGGTTCGATTCAAGAGAGGTGTATCTATAAAACGATATAACATAGTCCTATATTTGAAAAAAAAAAAATTAAAATTTTGTTATGCTAATGGGATAGGATTTTTCGCTGGATGACCCCGACCACGGGTTAATCTAACCACATTGTCCGATTTCAAAAAGGCTTTACAGCAAAAGCAAAACATTAGATTATGTCAGGAGAGTACGCTGCCAAAAATAATCACACAGCCATTTTCAAAGCAAGCATATATGTCACAAAAACCAAAACCACAGCTAAATGCAGCACTAACCTTTGATGATCTTGTCACAATCGTCAAAGAGATGAGACCAAGGCGCAGCGGGTACCAGAATACTCATACTTTAATTTATTATTTAAAGTGAGTAACGGGGAAAAACAAGAAACAAAACGACAGCTAACAGATTTGCAGACTTGACAAACAGCAGTGCAAATACAACTACGCACAAAAACCCAAACCAAACACACACCTATATATAGGACTCTCAATCAGAGGCAACTAGCAACACCTGCCTCCAATTGAGAGTCCAACACCCAAACCTAAACATAGAAAAACTAAACTAGACAGAACGTAGAAAACATACAAAACACAAACCCTCTGCTACGTCCTGACCAAAACTAATACAATTACTCCCTCTGCTGGTCAGGACGTGACAGATCTTCATCAGATGACACTCCTAGGACATTATGTTATACAATACATGCATGGTTTGTTCAATCAAGTTCATATTTATATCAAAAACCAGCTTTTTACATTAGCATGTGATGTTCAGAACTAGCATACCCACCGAAAACTTCCGGTGAATTTACTAAATTACTCATGATAAACGTTGACAAAATACATAACAATTATTTTAAGAATTATAGATACAGAACTCCTTTATGCAAACGCTATGTCAGATTTTAAAATAGCTTTTCGGCGAAAGCACATTTTGCTATATTTTGCTATAATTTGACAGGCTAGTTAACCTAAACTCAGAATTACTACTAGAAAAATTGGATTACCTTTGCTGTTCTTCGTCAGAATGCACTCCCAGGACTTCTACTTCAACAACAAATGTTGTTTTGGTTCCAAATCATCCATAGTTATATCCAAATACCTCCGTTTTGTTTGTGTGTTCAGGTCACTATCCGAAGGGTAATGCGCGAGCGCATTTCGTGGCAAAAAAATGCAAAATATTCCATTAGCGTACTTAGAAGCATGTCATACGCTGTTTAAAATCTATTTTTATGCTATTTTTCTCGTAAAATAGCGATAATATTCCAACCGGACAACGTTGTATTCATTCAAAGGCTGAAAGAAAAAAATGGAGAAGTCTCGTGAATGCGCATCTCAGTCTCACTGTCCCCAGGCAGGCCACTTACAAACTCTGCTGCTGTACTTTGCCCAGAGACAGGAGACACGTCATTCTGCTTTCTGAACGCTTTAGAGAGCCAATGGAAGCCTTAGAAAGTGTCACGTAACAGCACAGATGCTGTAATATCGATAGAGATGCAACAGAAGGACAACAAAATGTCAGACAGGGCACTTCCTGCATGGAATCTTTTCAGGTTTTGGTCTGCCATATGAGTTCTGTTATACTCACAGACACCATTCAAACAGTTTCAAACAGTGTTTTCTATCCAAATCTACTAATTATATGCATATTCTTGTTTCTGGGCAAAAGTAGTAATCAGATTAATTAGGGTACGTTTTTTATCCGGCCAGGTTAACGGGATAAGAACGGGAAGGGGTCCCCTAGAGGTTAAATGCAGTGGTTCTCGCATTCAGTTTTGCGCGAATGCCGCCATCCATCCATGGTTTCTGGTTAGGGTCGTTTTTAATAGTCACAGTGGGTACAACATCTCCAATGCACTTCCTTATAAACTCACTCACAGAGTCAACGTATAGATCGATGTTGTTCTCTGAGGCTAACCGGAACATATCCCAGTCCACTTGATCAAAACAATCTTGAAGCGTGGAATCCGATTGGTCAGACCAGCGTTGAATGGTCCTAGTCGCTGGTGCGTCCTGTTTGAGTTTCCGCCTATAAGATGGTTGGAGCAAGATGGTGTCATGGTCAGATTTGCCAAAGGGAGGGCGGGGGAGGGCTTTGTATGCATTGCGGAAGTTAAAGTAGCAGTGATCGAGTGTTTTATCCCAGTGCGTAGTGCAATCAATATGCTGATAAAATTTAGGTAGCCTTGTTCTCAAATTTGCATTGTTAAAATCCCCAGCTACAATAAATGCAGCCTCAGGATATATGGTTTTCAGTTTACATAGAGTCCATTGAAGTTTCTGACAGAGATAAACACCTCTCTGGGAAGAGGAAGGGCGGGGGTGTATGCTTCATGATTAACAACTCATGGTGTAATCACAACAACATACAGGAACTCAAGTCCTTTTGTTCACCTGACCTAGAATTCCTTACAATCAAATGCCGACCACATTATCTACCAAGAGAATTCTCTTTGATTATAATCACAGTCGTGTATATCCCCCCCAAGCAGACACCTCGACGGCCCTGAAAGAACTTCTTTGGACTCTATGTAAACTGGAAACCACATATTTTGAGGCTGCATTTATTGTAGCTGGGGATTTTAACAAGGCTAATCTGAAAACAAGGCTCCCTAAATTGTATCAGCATATTGAATGTGCGACCTGCGCTGGCAAAATCCTGGATCATTGTTACTCTAACTTTCGCGACGCATACAAAGCCCTCCCTCACCCTCCTTTCGGCAAATCTGACCACGACTCCATTTTGTTGCTCCCAGCCTATAGACAGAAATTAAAACAGGAAACGCCCATGCTCAGATCTGTTAAAAGCTGGACCGACCAATCTGATTCCACGCTTCAAGATTGCTTCGATCACGTAGACTGGGACATGTTCCGGATAGCGTCGAACAGCAACATTGAAGAATACGCTGATTCGGTGAGCAAGTTTATTAGTAAGTGCATCGGTGATTTTGTACCCACAGCGACCGTTAAAACCTTCCCCAACCAGAATCCGGGGATTGATAGCAGCATTCGCCCAAAACTGAAAGTGTGAACCACTGCTTTTAATCAGGGCAAGGGGACCGGAAACATGACCGAATAGAAACAGTGTAGCTATTCCCTCCGCAAGACAATCAAACAAGCTAAGAGTCAGTATAGAGACAAAGTAGAGTTGCAATTCAACGGCTCAGACACGAGAGGAATGAGGCAGGGTCTACAGTCAATCACGGATTACAGAAATAAAACCAGCCCCGTCGCGGACCACAATGTCTTGCTCCCTGACAAACTAAGCAACTTCTTTGCTCGCTTTCAGGACAATACAGTGCCACCGACACCAAAACCTGTGGGCTCTCCTTCACCGCAGCCAACGTGAGTAAAACATTAAAACATGTTAACCCTCTCAAGGCTGCCAGCCCAGACGGCATCCCTAGCCGCGTCCTCAGAGCATGCGCAGACCAGCTGGCTGGTGTGTTTACGGACATATTCAATCAATCCCTATCCCAATCTGCTGTTCCCACATGCTTCAAGAGGGCCACCATTGTTTCTGTTCCCAAGAAAGCTAAGGTAACTGAGCTAAATGACTATCACCCCGTAGCACTCACTTCTGTCATCACGAAGTGCTTTGAGAGACTAGTCAAGGATCATATCACCTCCACCCTACCTGACACCCTAGACCCACTCCAATTTGCTTACCGCCCCAATAGGTCCACAGACGACGCAATCACAATCACACTTCACACTGCCCTAACCTATCTGGACAAGAGGAATACCTATGTAAGAATGCTGTTCATCGACTACAGCTCAGCATTTAACACCATAGTACCCTCCAAACTCGTCATTAAGCTCGAGACCCTGGGTCTCGACCCGCCCTGTGCAACTGGGTCCTGGACTTTCTGATGGGACACCCCCGTTCGGCCATCGCTCATCCATATATTTATGTGTACATATTCTTATTCATTCCTTTACACTTGTGTGTAAAAGGTAGTTGTGAAATTGTTAGATTACTTGTTAGATATTACTGCATGGTCGTAATGCACAAGCATTTCGCTACACTCATATTAACATCTGCTAACCATGTGTATGTGACCAATAAAATTTGATTTGCTGATTTGATTTGATTTTAGCCTTGCTATTGAAAAAGGCAGTCGAAGGCAGACCTGGCTGTCAAGAGAAGATAGGCTATTGTCACGACTTCTACTGAAGTCGATGCCTCTCCTTGTCCGGGCGGTGTTTGGGGGTCAACGTCACCGGCTTTCTAGCCATCGCCAATCCATTTTTCATTTTCGATTTGTTTTGTCTCGTTTTCCCACACACCTGGTTCTCATTGTCCCTCATTATGTGTTGTGTATTTAACCCTCTGTTTCCTCCATGTCTTTGTGTGGTATTTTTTATCTGTTTTGATGTATGTGCACGTTAGTCTGGTTGCGCTGGGTTATGTATACCCATTTTTGTATTTCGTGTTCATTGTGCCGTGTGCTTTTGCTTCCCCTGAATAAAAGGCTCCGTGTGCTACCAAATACCTTCTCTCCTGCGCCTGACTCCCTTGCAGCCACTTACGCATACCTGACATCTATGTGGACACTGCACACAAAATGAGGTGGAAACTTAGCTGCACTTCCTAACCTCCTGCCAAATGTATGACCATATTAGAGACAAATATTTCCCTCAGATTACACAGACCCACAAAGAAATCAAAAACAAATCCAATTTTGATAAACTCCCATATCTATTGGGTGAAAAAGGACAGTGTGCCATCACAGCAGCAAGATTTGTGACCTGTTACCACAAGAAAAGGGCAACCAGTGGAGAACAAACACCATTGTAAATTCAACCCATATTTATGTGTATTTATATGCATTCCTACAACACTGCATATAGACTTAATATTATATTTGAAATGTCTTTATTCTTTTGGAACTTTTGTAAGTGTAATGTTTGCTGTTATTTTTGTACTGTTTATTTCACTTTTTTTTATCTATTTCACTTACTTTGGCAATGTAAACATGTGTTTCCCATGCCAATAAAGCCCTTAAATTGTATTTTATTCTCTAAGAACTGAAAGTTCTGTTTATATTCATACATTCAATTAGAATATTTTGGAATAGTTCAGGATCAGACAAGAGGTGAGATGAAGAGGAGGATCATAATTCTGTCATATTAAATTAGATTTTATAAAACAAATCAACCATATTCAAAGTAGATTTTTACATACTGTTCGTCAGTAATCAAGCTGTTTCCATACTTTGATGGATTTATTTTAGTCGTTGAAACATCATCTAAGGACATTGTAAAGACAATCCCTTCAACAAGATTTCTCATTAGTTTCTGATATTAATAACACTCCATATTTTTGTGGTAAGTCACATTAAATTAGAATCCTAGATTAAGATGCCACCAACATTAGCATCTCTGTTAAATTAGATTAGACTAACTTTATTTATGACAGTCTTACCTTGTACCAGACTTCCAAACTCTCACAAGTTTCAACCATTTTCTCTTTCTTTCTATCCCCTAACTCATTTTCTTCTTTTTGTGCTCTTACCAATTTTCAGGACTCTCCAGAGGTCAGCTGAGAAAATCAAAGACCTGTCGTGTTTCCTGTTTCCCTTTTAGAGTGACCAGTCGCTCAGCAGGCCATGATTTTCTGCTCTTTGTACTGCGGCACGGAATGGAGGACAGGCACAATGGAGCCACAATGGCCTTCCCTTAGGGCTGCTCTTGTCACACACTGCCCTAATGTTATCTCTTCCTCCTGACACTTCTCTCAATGGGATACTGACACTCTTAGTCTATCAGAGATGCCACTTGTACACACACACACACACACACACACACACACACACACACACACACACACACACACACACACACACACACACACACACACACACACACACACACACACACACACACACACACACACACACACACGCATACACTCACGCACACACAAACAGACAAACACTCACAAACTCACACACAAACACATGTGGCCTGCTAGATGTGTTTTTTAATGAGACACTGTAAAGCCTTGTAAAGATTTCAAGGCCCGTTGTCAGCAGGAGAATGTATTATTCATGTTCATTGACATTACATAGTCTCACATCTATATAAAGCTTTATCCTCCACAGGGTTGGTTGAACTTTACTGTTACTCTCAGTCTGGAAATAGCAAAGAAAGCTGAATGTGTTGGACTGCAAAGATACTGAAGATAAGGAGGGAGAGAGTGAGAAACAATGGGTTCCTATGGAGAGACACAGAGAGACACAGAGAGAGAGAGAGACAGAGAGACAGAGAGAGAGAGAGAGAGTTAGAGAGACACACAGAGAGAGAGAGAGACACAGAGAGAGAGAGACAGAGAGAGAGAGAGAGAGAGAGAGAGAGAGAGAGAGACGAAGACAGAGAGAGAGAGAGACAGAGACAGAGACAGACAGAGAATGAGAGAAAAATATATAGAGACAGAGAGAATGAGAGAAAGAGACAGAGAGTGAGAGTCATAGAGAGAAAAAGAGAGAAAATCTGAGTGTGTGTGTGTGTGTGTGTGTGTGTGTGTGTGTGTGTGTGTGTGTGTGTGTGTGTGTGTGTGTGTGTGTGTGTGTGTGTGTGTGTGTGTGTGTGTGTGAGAGAGTCTATATGTGAATGTGCATGTGTGTGCTCGTGCGTGTTTGTGTGTGTTTGCGTGAGACATCCATGAAGTGTCAGACTAAAGTAGCAGCAAACACCAAATAGTAGATTTAAGAATCACAGCAAGCCTCATGTGCCAGATGTTACTGTAGTATCTGTATTTGTGATTGTGTTGTAAAATCCTTCTAGCTCAGTGTTGTACGCTCTGTGTTGTGTATTTATAGTTTGGACTAACTGAAAGCTGTGTGCTGGAGGTAAAGAGATGTAAAGCCTCCCTTGTTAAAACTAACATCTGCTGCTCTGATTTCTGGGAAATGAGACCTTGTCTAGAACGCCCGGGGAAACTCCCACCAGAAGCACAGGTGTGTGTGTATGCGTGTGCGTGTGCATGTGCACTCACTCTTTTCACCTGTGGTAGTCAAGGCAACTCCAACAGGGCAATCCTCTCCTTTTTTCAGCAGGGTAAATTAGAGATCTCAAAGCTGCAGTATCCCTCTATCCCTCTCCTCATTTTTCTCTCCTCTCTCCTTAACCCTCCTAACCCCTGGTCACCCTCTCCCTTATATTACCCCCTCTGGGCAGACTCAACTTTAAATGGAAGTGTAATAGAATCCGTGCAATGTCCCACAGCTTGTTTTCCCGCAGCTCTGTGCACCAGGGATGCTCATCCTCTCAGCACTCCTTGGGAAACAGGGATTGCGGTCCCTAATTGCACAGCCTAAGGAAAAAAAGTGAGAGAGAGAGAGAGAGAGAGAGAGAGAGAGAGAGAGAGAGAGAGAGAGAGAGAGAGAGAGAGAGAGAGAGAGAGAGAGAGGCAGAGAGAGAGAGGCAGAGAGAGAGAGGCAGAGAGAGAGCAGAGAGAGAGAGAGAGAGAGAGCAGAGAGCAGAGAGACCAGGAAGAAGAATTCGTAAGAGAAAAACATAAAGATGCTATTTCAAGGTGTGCTTAACAGACTCACACATGCTCATTTTAACTCTCACACACACACACACACACACACACACACACACACACACACACACACACACACACACACACACACACACACACACACACACACACACACACACACACACAGGACATTGCTGCAGCGACAGACCCCAGCGAGTCGGATTCTGAAATGAATATTACATTTGGCTGTCGTTAATTAGCAGGCCTGGCAGTGGGCGGTACACCAGAGGAGGAACCAGCTAACGTTAATTGGAGTCCTCCAGAGGATAATGAACAGAAAGGCCACTTCACTCACACACACACACACACACACACACGGACTTATGCTCACACACACATACGCACACACTCACATATAGGCACAGAGACACAAATAAAAAGTAGAACATGAAATGAAGAAAGAATAAAGATATGTTGTCTTAGAAGTTATTGGTTAGAATCAAATTAAGTTGCATAGCTGTTACAAAATATGTTACAGATGTGCTGCAGATGTACACTACCGTTCAAAAGTTTGGGGTCACTTAGAAATGTCCTTGTTTTTGATAGAAAAGCACATACTTTGTCCATTAAAATAACATCAAATTGATCAGAAATACAGTGTAGATGTTGTTAATGTTGTAAATTACAATTGTAGCTGGAAATGGCAGATTCTTTATGAAATATATTTAATGAAGCTGCCAGTTGAGGACTTGTGAGGAGTCTGTTTCTCAAACCAGACACTCTAATGTACTTGTCCTCTTGCTCAGTTGTGCACCAGGGCCTCCAACTCCTCTTTCTATTCTGGTTAGAGCCAGTTTGCGTTGTTCTGTGAAGGGAGTAGTACATAGCATTGTACGAGATCTTCAGTTTCTTGGAAATTTCTCACATGGAAAAGCCTTAATTTCTCAGAACAAGAATAGACTGACGAGTTTCAGAAGAAAGTTCTTGGTTTCTGACCATTTTGAGCCTGTAATCGAACCCTCAAATGCTGATGCTCCAGATACTTAACTACTCTATAGAAGGACAGTTTTATTGCTTCTTTAATCATTACAACAGTTTTCAGCTGTGCTAACATAATTGCAAAAGGGTTTTCAAATGATCAATTAGCCTTTTAAAATGATAAACATGGATTAGCTAAGACAACGTGCCATTGGAACAGAGGAGTGATGGTTGCTGATAATGGGCCTCTGTACGCCTACGTAGATATTCCATAAAAAATCTGCCGTTTCTAGCTACAATAGTTATTTACAACATTAACAATGTCTACACTGTATTTCTGATCAATTTGATGTTATTTTACTGGACAAAAAATGTGCTTTTCTTTCAAAAGCAAGGATATTTCTAAGTGACCCCAAACTTTTGAACAGTAGTGTATTACAAATGTGTTACTCAAAAACAATGAAATCGATTAATTTATACCTCAGTAATGCAAATACTCTCCATAGGAAATTCAATTTATTGATGAATATGTCTCACTAACTTGCCATGTGCTACAGTATTTACACAAAGACAAATACAAGTTCATTGCAAAACGTATAATTGATTAATTTAACCCAACTGATGAATCAGTTGAACTTCCTATGCTGAGTGATAACAACATTATCGTCACCTGCTCTTTCCACGACAGACTGACCAGGTGAATCCAGGTAAAAGCTACAACCCCTTATTGATGTAACTTGTTTAATCCACTTCAATCAGTGTAGATGAAGGGGAGGAGACAGGTTAAAGATGTATTTTTATGCCTTGAGAGCCTACTTTCTGGTCAATATGGAGTGAATACTGTCTGGAGAGACTACTGTCTGGTTGGTATGGAGAGACTACTGTCTGGTTGGTATGGAGAGACTACTGTCTGGTCTGAATTGAGAGACTACTGTCTGGTTGGTATGGAGAGACTACTGTCTGGTTGGTATTGAGAAACTACTGTCTGGTCTGTATGGAGAGGCTACTGTCTGGAGAGACTGTCTGGTTCGTATTGAGAAACTACTGTCTGGTTAGTATTGAGAGACTACTGTCTGGTTGGTATTGAGAAACTACTGTCTGGTCTGTGTGGAGAGGCTACTGTCTGGTTGGTATGGAGAAACTACTGTCTGGTCTGTATGGAGAGACTACTGTCTGGTTGGTATTGAGAAACTACTGTCTGGTCTGTATGGAGAGGCTACTGTCTGGAGAGACTGTCTGGTTCGTATTGAGAAACTACTGTCTGGTCTGTATGGAGAGACTACTGTCTGGTTGGTATTGAGAAACTACTGTCTGGTCTGTATGGAGAGGCTACTGTCTGGAGAGACTGTCTGGTTCGTATTGAGAAACTACTGTCTGGTCTGTATGGAGAGACTACTGTCTGGTTGGTATTGAGAAGCTACTGTCTGGTCTGTATGGAGAGACTACTGTCTGGTTGGTATTGAGAAGCTACTGTCTGGTCTGTATGGAGAGACTACTGTCTGGTTGGTATTGAGAAACTACTGTCTGGTCTGTATGGAGAGACTACTGTCTGGAGAGACTGTCTGGTTCGTATTGAGAAACTAGTGTCTGGTTAGTATTGAGAGACTACTGTCTGGTTGGTATGGAGAAACTACTGTCTGGTCTGTATGGAGAGGCTACTGTCTGGTTTGTATGGAGAGGCTACTGTCTGGTCTGTATGGAGAGGCTACTGTCTGGTTGGTATGGAGAAACTACTGTCTGGTCTGTATGGAGAGGCTACTGTCTGGTTGGTATGTCTATGGTGCTGATATTGGTATGGGTTGCTCTATAGTAGACTGCAGACACTAGAAGGAAAGAGAGAGAGAGAGAGAGAGAGAGAGAGAGAGAGAGAGAGAGAGAGAGGGAGAGCAAAGAAGAGAGAGAGAGTGCAGAGTGCAGAGGAGAGAGAGAGAGAGAGAGAGAGAGAGAGAGACAGAGAGAGAGAGAGACATCACACAGTGAAATGGAAGGAGTTCTGGACCTAAAAGGGACCCAGCCAAATGTTTCCCAGGCAACAACACACTTGTTTCCATTCAGAACCCAAAAAGGTGGGTATAATCCCCCAGGATAGGATGGCTGGGTCTAGGGACCAACATGGAACTGGTCCAGAAAGGCTGCATTCCAATTGATACCCTATTCCCTTATAGTGCACTACTTTTCACCAGAGCCCTATTCCCTACATAGTGCCCTGGTAATTAAGAGCACCAGGAGAAAGAGATGACTTACCTGCCAGCTACCATAAACATATTCACCACAGTTTAATTATATAATCCACCTGTCTAAACAGCCCACTTGAGCTGATTCTTGGGTAGGTGGACTGTGTGTAGGAGGGTTTGAGTTGATTCTAGGGGAGGTAAACTGTGTGCAGGAGGGTTTGAGCTGGTTCTAGGGGAGATGGAGTGTGTGCAGGAGGGTTTGAGCTGGTTCTAGGGGAGGTGGAGGGTGTGCAGGAGGGTTTGAGCTGGTTCTAGGGGAGGTGGAGTGTGTGCAGGAGGGTTTGAGCTGGTTTTAGGGGAGGTGGACTGTGTGCAGGAGGGTTTGACCTGCTTTTAGGGGAGGTGGCCTGTGTGCAGGAGGGTTTGAGCTGGTTCTACGGGAGGTGGAGTGTGTGCAGGAGGGTTTGAGCTGGTTCTAGGGGAGGTGAACTGTGTGCAGGAGGGTTTGAGCTGGTTCTACGGGAGGTGGAGTGTGTGCAGGAGGGTTTGAGCTGGTTTTAGGGGAGGTGGCCTGTGTGCAGGAGGGATTAAGCTGGTTTTAGGGGAGGTGGCCTGTGTGCAGGAGGGTTTTTGCTGGTTCTAGGGGAGGTGGAGTTTGTGCAGGAGTGTTTGAGCTGGTTCTAGGGGAGGTGGACTGTGTGCCGGAGGGTTTGAGCTGGTTCTAGGGGAGATGGACTGTGTGCAGGAGAGTTTGAGCTGGTTCTAGAGGAGGTGAAGTGTTTGTAGGATAAGTTGTAATCAGTTCCCAACCCTGCTCATAAAGATATGTTAAAATATATATATATATATATATATATATATATATATATATATATATATACGCTGAACTATGTGCATGCTGTATGTACAAACTAGTCACTAACTCAAAGAATTCCCTTTTGACAATGGTACACATGGGCACGTGCACACACACACACACACACACACACACACACACACACACACACACACACACACACACACACACACACACACACACACACACACACACACACACACACACACACACACACACACGCACACAGATGGATAGATGAAAGCCCTGGTAAAGTAACTAGCTACGAGGGAACTCGTTGACTAGCGAGGGAACTGAGAAATAGTGTTCATTGGCAGGTGATCAGATAATTGCTTGGGAATTAGTTTACTCATTATAATGTGATGAGTTTAGAGAATTATTATCAAAAAAGTTTACAGTCCTTTTGCCCAAGCTGAAATATCAGCCTCTTGTTATGTGGGTGATGCCATCTGCTCATCATCACTTGTTTTTAGTTGAGCCAATTACATTCATTAAGACTGGCGGACAGTTCTGAGAGGGCGAGCCGTGTGCTAAGAAGAAGAGCATCTCCCAGGGTAACTAACAAAAATATACAGTGTATACGGTTGAAGTCGGAAGTCTACATACACTTAAGTTGGAGACGCTAGAACTCGTTTTTCAACCACTCCACACATTTCTTGTTAACTAACTGTAGTTTTGGCAAGTCGGTTAGGAAATCTACTTTGTGCATGTCACAAGTAATTATTCCAACAATTGTTTACAGACAGATTATTTCACTTATAAATCACTGTATCACAATTCCAGTGGGTCAGAAGTTTACATACACTAAGTTGACTGTGCATTTAAACAGCTTGGAAAAATCCAGGAAATTATGTCATGGCTTTAGAAGCTTCTGTTAGGCTAATTGACATAATTTGAGTCAATTGGAGGTGTACCTGTGGATGTATTTCAAGGCCTACCTTCAAACTCAGCGCCTCTTTGCTTGACATCGTGGGAAAATCAAAATCAATCAGCCAAGACCTCAGAAAAAAATTGTAGAATTCCACAAGTCTGGTTCATCCTTGGGAGCAATTTCCAAACGCCTGAAGGTACCACGTTCATCTGTACAAACAATAGTACGCAAGTATAAACACCATAGGACCACGCAGCCGTCATACCGCTCAGGAAGGAGACCCGTTCTGTCTCCTAGAGATGAATGTACTTTGGTGCGAAAAGTGCAAATCAATCCCAGAACAACAGCAAAGGACCTTGTGAAGATGCTGGAGGAAACAAAAAAGTATCTATATCCACAGTAAAACAAGTCTTATATCGACATAAGCTGAAAGGCCGCTCAGCAAGGAAGAAGCCACTGCTCCAAATCCGCCATAAAAAAGCCAGACTACGGTTTGCAACTGCACATGGGGACAAAGATTGGACATTTGGAGAAATGTCCTCTGGTCGGATGAAATAAAAATATAACTGTTTGGCCATAATGACCATCGTTATGTTTGGAGGAAAAAGGGGGATGCTTGCAAGCCAAAGAACACCATCCCAACCGTGAAGCACAGGGGTGGCAGCATCATGTTGTGGGGGTACTTTGCTGCAAGACGGACTGGTGCACTTCACAAAATAGATGGCATCATGAGGAAGAAAGATTATGTGGATATATTGAAGCAACATCTCAAGACATCAGTCAGGAAGTTAAAGCTTGGTTGCAAATGGGTCTTCCAAATGGACAATGACCCCAAGCATACTTCCAAAGTTGTGGCAAAATGGCTTAAGGACAACAAAGTCAAGGTATTGGAGTGGCCATCACAAAGGCTTGGCCTCAATCCTATAGAACATTTGTGGGCAGAGCTGAAAAATTGTGTGCGAGCAAGGAGGCCTACAAACCTGACTCAGTTACAGCAGCTCTGTCAGGATGAAATGGCCAAAATTCACTCAACTTATTGTGGGAAGCTTGTGGAAGGTTACCTGAAACGTTTGACCGAAGTTAAACATTTTAAAGGCAATGCTACCAAATACAAATTGAGTGTATGTAAACTTCTGTCCCACTGGGAATGTGATGAAAGAAATTAAAGCTGAAATAAATTATTATCTGTACTATTATTCTGACATTTCACATTCTTAAAATAAAGTGGTGATACTAACTGACCTAAGACAGGGAATTCTTACTAGGATTAAATGTCAGGAATTGTAAAAAAGAGTTTAAATGTATTTGGCTAAGGTGTATGTAAACTTTTCTCCTACCATATCTATTGTGTTAAATTCTATTACAATATTTTAACATTTCTACAAACTGCAAAGTGTTTTCTTTCCAATGGTACCAATTATATGCATATCCTGGCTTCAGGGCCTGAGCTACAGGCAGTTTACTTTGGACACGTCATTCAGACAGGAAGTGGAGAAAAAAGGGCGCTAGCCCCAAGATATTAAATTTCCTATTTTCTACTTTTTACTAAATTTGTTTCTTAAAACTTCTTAAAGCATTGTTGGTTAAGGGCTTGTTTTGGTTAAGGGCTTGTATTGGTTAAGGGCTTGTATTGGTTAAGGGCTTGTATTGGTTAAGGGCTTGTATTGGTTAAGGGCTTGTATTGGTTAAGGGCTTGTGTTGGTTAAGGGCTTGTATTGGTTAAGGGCTTGTATTGGTTAAGGGCTTGTATTGGTTAAGGGCTTGTATTGGTTAAGGGCTTGTATTGGTTAAGGGCTTGTATTGGTTAAGGGCTTGTATTGGTTAAGGGCTTGCGTTGGTTAAGGGCTTGTATTGGTTAAGGGCTTGCATTTCACTGTAAGGTTATATTTGGCGCATGTGACAAATCAAATTTGACCAAAACCTACTTGAAGGCAACAGCGCTCACTGTTGCCCCTAGTGGCCAGTGTCCATGTCATATCCCGATGTCCTCAGACATGGAGAGATGTTGAATACTGCACACACTCTCTTGCTCTCTGTCTATCACACACAAATGCACAGACAGTGACACACACACACACACACATACAGACACACTGACACAAGCATACACTTATACAAACAAACATGGATGCATACCCAGACATGCACAAACACATCATTCATTGAAACAGATGTGTCATTCATCACAAAACTAACTGATATTGCCAACTACTTCAATGATTTTTTCATTGGCAAGATTAGCAAATTTAGGTATAACATGCCAGCAACAAATGCTGACTCTACATATCCAAGTATATCTGACCAAATTATGAAAGACAAGCATTGTAATTTTAAATTCAGTAAAGTTAGTGTGGAAGAGGTGAAAAAAGTATTGCTGTCTATCAACAATGACAAGCCACCGGGGTCTGACAACTTCGATGGAAAATAAGTGAGGATAATAGTGGATGATATGCCACTCCTATTTGCCACATCTTCAATTTAAGCCTACTGGAAAGTGTTTGCCCTCAGGCTTGGAGGGAAGCAAAAGTCATTCATCTACCTAAGAATAGTAAAGCCCCCTTTACTGGCTCAAATAGCCAACCAATCAGCCTGTTACCAACCCTTAGTAAACTTTTGTAAAAATTGTGTTTGACCAGATACAATGCTATTTTACAGTAAACAAATTGACAAAACTTTCAGCATGCTCATGGAAAAGGACATTCAAGAAGCACAGCACCTCCACAAATGACTGATGGTTGGCTGAGAGAAATTGATGATTAAAAGATTGTGGGGGCTGTTTTGTTAGCCTTCACTGCGGCCTTTGACATTATTGATCATAGTCTGCTGCTGGAAAAACATATGTGTTATGGCTTTACACCCCCTGCTATATTGTGGATAACAGAACATAGAGGGTGTTTTTTAATGGAAGCCTCTCCAACATAATCCAGGCAGAATCAGGAATTCCCCAGGGCAGCTGTCTAGGCCAATTACGTTTTAAAATCTGTACTAATGACATGCCACTGGCTTTGAGTAAAGCCAGAGTGTCTATGTATGCAGATTACTCAACACTATACATGTCAGCTACTAAAGCAACTGAAATGACTGCAACACTTAACAAATAGTTGCAGTTAGTTTCAGAGTGGGTGGCAAGGAATAAGTTAGTCCTAAATATTTCTAAAACTAAAAGCATTGTATTTGGGACAAATCATTCACTAAACCCTAAACCTCAACTAAATCTTGGAATAAATAATGTGTTAATTGAGCAAGTTGAGGTGACTAAACTGCTTACTGTCATGGTTAAACATATTGATACAACTTTAGCAAATATGGGGAGAAGTATGTCCATGATAAGGCACTGCTCTACCTTCTTCACATCACTGTCACCAAGGCAGGTCCTACAGGCTCTAGTTTTGTCGCACCTGCACTACTGTTCAGTTGTGTGGTTAGGTGCCACAAAAAAGGAAAATTGCAATTGGTTCAGAACAGGGCAGTACATTAATATGCATGTCAATCTCTCCTGGTTCAAAGTGGAGGAGAGATTGACTTCATCACTGCTTGTATTTATGAGAGGTATTGACATGTTGAATGCACCGAGCTGTCTGTTTGAACTACTGGCACACAGCTCAGACACCCATGCATACCCCACAAGACATACCACAAGAGGTCTCTTCATAGTCCCCAAGTCCAGAACAGACTATGGAAGGCGCACAGTACTAAATAGATCCATGACTACATGAAACTCTATTCCACATCAAGTAACTCATGCAAGCAGTAAAATTAGATTTTAAAAAACTGATAAAAATACACCTTGTGGAACAGAGGGGACTGTGAAGCAACACCAACATAGGCACAGATACATGCATACACACACGCGATAACATGCACACTATACACACACGTACACATGGATTTAGTACTGTATATATGTAGTAGTGGTGGGGTAGGGGCTTGAGGTCACACAGTCTGTGAACGTATTGTAATGTTTTAAAATTGTATAAACTGCCTTAATTTTGTTGGACCCCAGGAAGAGTAGCTGCTGCCTTGGCTGTTTAAAGCGATGACGATCACAAGCTGGGGTAGATGTCATTAAGATAAAGCTCTTCTTCTGACTGAAGAGGTACATGTATTTAAAGTGATAAAGAGAGCCAATCTTGTCCTCCAAGCGGCTGGTTGCCTCTGAATTTGAATGGAGGATACACTCCGCTGAGGAGTGTGTGTGAATCGGTTTCTCCTTGTGTGTGTCTGTATATGCAAGGCAGTGAGAGAGTATGTGTGTCTCAGTCTGTGTGTGTGAGACCCTGAGATGCTGTCCCCTAAAATAAGTCTTCCACAATACAGAAGCCTTACCAACTCAAGCCTCCATCTTGGAATGGCAATGCCAGTTCAGTGTGACACGAATAACTTCATTTTCATGATTTAAGTGACTCACTTCATATCTAGTGTAGAGAGAAAGTGAGGACTTATGAGAGAACTTTCAAGAATCCCTGTCATTATATATTTTTTAATGTAGCACATCACACCGGTTAAAAAGATAGAGGCACTCTGACAGAGGAAGAGTGTCACGTAGTTATGAATGATTCGGGAGAGAGGTGCAGGAATGCCTAATAGAGGTTTTTATTCAGCCCAAATTACGGTGTGGCATGTAAAGGCACGGGGACAAAGACCAAACAAACACGTACACAAAACACAGGGTTGAAACCCAAACAAAAGAGCGAGGAGTACCTTAAATACATAACACCCGCGCACAATGATTAACACACGGGACGAGATCCGTAATCATCTGCACAATCCACAAGGGCACAAAAGTCCAAAACACACAGCACAGGTACTCACACGCACATTGTAACAATAATCGACAGACAACGGAAACCAAAGGGCACACTTATACAAGTACGACAAGTGGGAATAGGGGACAGGTGTGCGTGAAAGTCCCGGAGGGATCCGTGACAGTACCCCCAACAGCAGCGCAAGGACACCAGTCTCAAGGACGATCACAGGAATGTAGTGTGGGTCAATTAGGACCCGACGTAGCTGCCAAAGTTGCGGCGGTGTCGGACGGACCAGTAGCGTCAGACGGACCCGTTGTGGCGACGTCGGACGACCCAGTTGCAGCTGCCAAAGTTACGACAGCGCTGGACGGACCAGTCGGGGCATCGGACAGGCCATTCCCGCCGTCTCCCTCATTGGTCGATTATTATATCACATAGGTATGAAGAGATTCGGGAGACAGACGCAGGAATGCGTTATAGGGTTTTTTATTCAGCCCCAAACTACGGTGTGCCGTATAAAGGCACGGGGACGAAGACCAAACAAACACGTAACAAAAACACAGGGTTGAAACCCAAACAGAAGAGCGAGGATTACCTCGAATAAATAACACACATGCACAATGATTAACACACGGGAAGAGACCCATAATCTTCTGCGCAATCCACAAGGGCACGAAAGCCCAAAACACACAGCACAGGTAACAAACTGGATGCAGTCTATCACAGTGCCATCCGTTTTGTCACCAAAGCCCCATATACTACCCACCACTGTGACCTGTACGCTCTCGTTGGCTGGCCTTCGCTTCATAATCGTCGCCAAACCCACTGGCTCCAGGTCATCTACAAGAGCCTGCTAGGTAAAGTCCCCCTTTATCTCCGCTCACTGGTCACCATAGCAGCACCCACCTGTAGCACACGCTCCAGCAGGTATATCTCTCTGGTCACCCCCAAAGCCAATTCCTCCTTTGGTCGTCTCTCTTTCCAGTTCTCTGCTGCCAATGACTGGAACGAACAAAAATCTCTGAAACTGGAAACACTTATCTCCCTCACTAGCTTTAAGCACCAGCTGTCAGAGCAGCTCACAGATCACTGCACCTGTTGATAGACCATCTATAATTTAGCCCAAACAACTACCTCTTCCCCTACTGTATTTATTTATTTTATTTATTTTATTTTGCTCCTTTGCACCCCATTATCTCTATTTCTACTTTGCACTTTCTTTTACTACAAATCTACCATTCCAGTGTTTTACTTGCTATATTGTATTTACTTTGCCACCATGGACTTTTTTTGCCTTTACCTCCCTTATCTCACCTCATTTGCTCACATTGTACATAGACTTATTTTTCTACTGTATTATTGAGTGTATATTTGTTTTACTCCATGTGTAACTCTCTGTTGTTGTATGTTGTCGAACTGCTTTGCTTTATCTTGGCCAGGTCGCAATTGTAAATGAGAACTTGTTCTCAACTTGCCTACCTGGTTAAATAAAGGTGAAATAAATAAAATAAAAAAAGGTACTCACACGCACCAACGGACATTATAACAATAATGGACTGCACCATGGTGAACAAAGGGCACTTATATACAAATACAATCAGTGGGAATAGGGGCCAGGTGTGCACAATGAAAGTTCCAGGAGGATCCGTGACAAATAGTTTTAGCGTGCGAAAACATTATTAATCATATTTTTGTGTGCTTCATAATGCATTAGGTAAGTTCTAAGGGCACAAAAACATAAAGACACAAAAAAACAGAGGATACTCCAAAATGCTATATCCACCAGTTTTTAATTTTTGTGTTTTTTTTCACCACATTGCTTATGGGTACCTTTACGTGTGTGTCAAATGTTTCTGTTCTCAGATGTTTTATTCATAGATTTTAGGTGTATTAAAATGTGTTTTTTTGCAAAACGCTACAATACATATCCATTGTTTAGCTGGAAAGGAATGTTCATATACTGTTTAATTGACTGTGATATGCGGTTGCCTCACCTAACTATATTGAGATGAATGCATTAACTGTAAGCAGCTGTGGATAAGAGCATCTGCTAAATGACGAAAATGTAAATGTTTTACATACAGATCTCATATTACTGTATTGATTCATGAAAAAATATATTTTGTTATATATTAACGTCACAAATGTATGATCTGTACAGTTCTTTATTTAAAATGTAGTTATTTGTTACATTTGACTGTGTAAAACTTAGCAGTACTACTTACTGTATTTCTCTGAGAGTGAGGCGGATATATAGGGTTTTGCAAAAAAAACAAGATTATTTGTCTCTCTGAAATGAAACCATCAAGTAATAGATTTGAAACAAATAAGTGTCTGTCATTGAACAAGCCCATGCCATGGCCAATCTCTTTCATAAGTTCTTTAAACAATAAAAGCTGATTTACCAACATTTCTGGAAAGAAACTCTTCAAATATTTTTTTCATAGCTATTATTAGCATTATTTATTATTTAAAGTTGCACTTTTCTGGTTGCTAAAATTCTAATAGTTCCCCTAATGTTGGTTAATGTTACTAAACAAGCAAGTACTGTGTAGAGAATCATTGTACTATCCCAACCACTGTGAAATATATTTTCCATAAACAAAAGTATTGTATATTCAGCTCTTTGAAGATGGTGTACCAAACCGAAAGTAAAACTACATTTAAGAATGGGAAGTATATGTCACGTCCTGACCATAGAAAGCTTTTATTTTCTATGGTAGAGTAGGTCAGGGTGTGACTGGGGGGCTAGTCTAGTTTATTATTTCTATGTGGGGTTCTAGGTTTGTTTTTCTATGTTGGTGATTGTGTATGATTCCCAATTAGAGGCAGCTGGTATCGTTGTCTCTAATTTAGCTTGTTTTCCACCTGTGGGTTATGGGATATTATTTATGTTTAGTTACCTGTTAGCACTGCATTGTCGTCACGGTTTGTTTATTCTTTATTTGTTTTGTCTTTGCTTAAGTTTCACTATAAATAAATTATATGGAACGCTACTCACGCTGCGCTTTGGTCCGATCATTCCAACGAACTTGACAGTATAGAAATAACACACATAGAAGAGATCTACCGCTTCCTAGACATGCTTTCAATGAGAATGACAGAACTATAACTCACATTTCTATGTGAATTTAGTCAGGTTACACAAAAAGTTACATACTGTAGCTTTAAATTACAGTGATAACCTAAACGCTACAGTTCAGGGTTGTTTCTTCACTAGAGTCTCTAACCAGCCAGCCTGTTGATGATAAGGCAGATTAGTACTCTCTGTCTCTGCATGTCAATGTAACCAGCCAGCCTGCTCATGATAAAGCAGATTAGTACTCTCTGACTCTGCATGTGAATGTAACCAGCCAGCCTGTTGATGATAAAGCAGATTAGTACTCTCTGACTCTGCATGTGAATGTAACCAGCCAGCCTGCTCATGATAAAGCAGATTAGTACTCTCTGTCTCTCTGACTCTGCATGTGAATGTAACCAACCAGCCTGTTGATGATTAGTAGAGACGGTGATTAGTAGAGACGGTGAGCAGCAGCTGGCCTAGTGCTGGCTGTGTGGTAGCTGGGGTCATGGATGCCCACGGCCCACTGTGAGCCAGGATGGACTGGCACAGAGAAGGGAAGAGATTGGCGTGGATGGCTTTCAAGATAAAGGGATGGAATGGGGGAAGAGGAGGACAGGAGCACGAGCTGGAGAGGGTTATGGGAAGAGGTAAAAGAAGAGAGGGGTGAGGGAAGGTATGTTTACTCTTATTATGTGTAGGTCATTCTCTACTTGTTAGAATAACCTTCAATGATAGGGGAGAGAGGGGAGAAGGAGAGGAGAGAATGGGATAGTTAGAACTATTTTGAGAGGGGGGATGGGATTTGGGGGTTGGGATTTGGGGCGAAAGGAGAGATATGGGAGGGGGACACTGCGAATGGGAGAGAGATGAGAGGGGAGAGAGATTTGGGAGGGTGGACATTGTGGATGGGAGAGACAGAAGATGGGATAGAGATACTTTGTGGGATGGGGGACACTGGAGGATAGGGTTTGGGCGGAGGAGAGAGGGGAGAGATATTTAGGGAGAAAAGGTGGCATATCGGCCTGATTCCGTGTGTCCAGTCCTGGTAGAGAGAGAGAGGGCAGCTGTGCGCCGGAGCCATTCCTGAGCCAGCCACAGCCAGACCACCGGAGCTGAACTAACAACACTATAAAGACCCTCCATTAACCCTGACCAGCTCTACCTCACATACTGAGAGCGAGAGAGAGAGAGCAGCTGGGGAGGAAAAAGAAAAGAGAGTTCAAGACAGTGGAAGAAACAAAGAAACTGAGACATCAATGTCCAGGCCAGTGCTCCATTTTAGCTCAATGTATTTCATCTTAATTTCATCGTAAACTGCGATTTGCATCTTATCTTGACATATACAGTTGAAGACGGAAGTTTACATGCACCTTAGCCAAATACATTTAAACTCAGGTTTTCACAATTCCTGACATTTAATCCGAGTAAATATTCCCTATTTTAGGTCAGTTAAGATCACCACTTTATTATAAGAATGCGAAATGTCAAAATAATAGTAGAGAGAACGATTTCTTTCACCTTTTATTTCTTTCATCACATTCCCAGTCGGTCAGAAGTTTACATACACTCAATTAGTATTTGGTAGAATTGCCTTTAAATGGTTAACTTGGGTCAAACGTTTCGGGTAACCTTCCACAAGCTTCCCACAATAAGTTGGGTGAATTTTGTCCCATTCATCCTGACAGAGCTGCTGTAACTGAGTCAGGTTGTCGGCCTCCTTGCTCGCACACACTTTTTCAGTTCTGCCCACAAATTTTCTATAGGATTGAGGTCAGGACTTTGTGATGGCCAATCTACTGCCTTGACTTTGTTGTCCTTAGGCCATTTTGCCACAACTTTGGAAGTATGCTTGGGGTCATTGTCCATTTGGAAGACCCATTTGCGACCGAGCTTTAACTTCCTGACTGATGTCTTGAGATGTTGCTTCAATATAACCACATCATTTTTCTTCCTCATGATGCTATCTATTTTGTGAAGTGCACCAGTCCCTCTAGCAGCAAAGCACCCCCACAACATGATGCTGCCACCCCCATGCTTCACGGTTGGGATGGTGTTCTTCGGCTTGCAAGTCTACCCCTTTTTCCTCCAAACATAACGATAGTCATTATGGCCAAACAGTTCTATTTTTGTTTCATCAGACCAGAAAAAATTTCTCCAAAAAGTACGATCTTTGTCCCCATGTGCAGTTGCAAACCATAGTCTGGCTTTTTCATGGCGGTTTTGGAGCAGTGGCTTCTTCCTTGCTGAGCGGCCTTTCAGGTTAGTTCGATATAGGACTCGTTTTAATGTAGAAATAGATACTTTTGTACCTGTTTCCTTCACTATCTTCACAAGGTCCTTTGCTGTTGTTCTGGGATTAATTTGTACTTTTCACACCAAAGTACGTTCTTCTCTAGGAGACAGAACGCGTCTCCTTCCTGAGTGGTATGACGGCTGAGTTGTCCCATGGTGTTTATACTTGCATACTACTGTTTGTACAGATGAACGTGGTTTGGAAATTGCTCCCAAGGGTGAACCAGACTTGTGGAGGTATAGAATTTCTTTCCTGAGGTCTTGGCTGATTTCTTTTGATTTTCCCATGATGTCAAGCAAAGAGGCACTGAGTTTGAAGGTAGGCCTTGAACTACATTCACAGGTACACCTCCAATTGACTCAAATTATGTCAATTAGCCTATCAGAAGCTTCTAAAGCCATGACATCAATTTCTGGAATTTTCCAAGCTGTTTAAAGGCACAGTCAACTTAGTGTATGTAAACTTCTGACCCACTGGAATTGTGATGCAGTGAATTATAAGTGAAATAATCTGTCTGTAAACAATTGTTGGAAAAATTACTTGTGTCATGCACAAAGTAGATGTCCTAACCAACTTGCCAAAACTATAGTTTGTTAACAAGAATTTTGTGGAGTGGTTGAAAACGAGTTTTAATGACTCCAACCTAAGTGTATGTTATCTGGAGACTTCAACTGTTTTAGAGATCGGCAATCCAGGTCATCCAGATTGTATCATCATGTCTCAGTGTCAGATATGGCCAATCACAAGAAGCATTTAACCAGGCTAGAATACATTTTGTTCATATTACCTAATGCCATACTATAGCCTACAACTTGGGACAAATGCCAATCATGAACTAACGTCCCTGAACGCAACACTCACCATTATTGTTGTGGAATACTATCCTACTTGTCTAATGATCTTTACATACATGTTAGAGTGACCTGCTAAATATGATTATATTAATGGATCATTTTGACCAGTGAAAGCCCAGTGATATTTGCCATGGTTGGGTAATGAACGATACAGACGGGGCACATTAGATTTAACCACACTGTAACAGTTTAATTAGACACTTAAAATGGCTCCAATTCCCCTTTACTGGTGTTGCATGGATAAATGATAGAGGAGGTAAGCTTGGTGTAAATGGGGTTAACACACACACACACACACACACACACACACACACACACACATATACATACACATATAGACACAGACCAACACATGCATGCACACAGATGCGTGGATGCACACACAATGGGGAAAAGGGTCCATATCAGGGGATTTCTTAAAATTCTACAGAATAGAGACCATTTCCAACGTATATTTGGAGTTTTGTGGATATATGCACAATATCCTGACATTCTGTATCCAGATGTGTCTTTTAGACATATGTGATGTTGGGATTACTCTGAATATCACACAATGACATTTCCTACGTTCAAATAAGGACTCATTCAATATCCTGAGATATTGACATCCTATTTTCTCGCTTCTTGTTGACAAATACTGACTGTATACATGGCACATCCGTGTTTTCTCAGCACATTTGAGATAAGAGGCCCTATTGATTCTAGATATGCTTCTCTTGGCTGAGGTCCATATCCAGATGTTAATATGCTTTTTAATATGCTGAAAATAAGGACGATTTCTGATGCATTTCTGATTGTTCAGCACATGCTCAATAATTTGACAAATATGAAATCTATATTTTTCTTTCATGCACAAATCATTGACTCATTAGATATCCTGAGATAGAGACAATAAGATGCCCACATAGGCCTATGGTGACAAATACAGACAGTAGGCCTACATACTATATTTTCTCACCACATACAATGCATATTCTTTTTGATACGCTAAATAAGGAACATTGCTGATGTTTATTTGAGTTGAGGACGTGGTAAATAATTTGGCATGATTATTTCAAACACTAGCTATAATTTTTGTATTGCCACTGCATAAAGGCACACACAAACCACAAGCTAACAGCACTTCAGAGTGTGTAAACAGTGTGTGGTCGAACTGACAACTAGAGAAACAAAGAACTGAGAAGATTTTCAGAAAATACCTCAAAGAAGTTGTCGCTAAAGTGAGTAGCTAATTTGAGATGTTGTGTTTATTTTAGTAACTAGATAGGAGCCAGTAGGGCTGACTAGCTAGCTAACAAATAACGAAAATGCCTTCCCCTCAGGGAAAAACATCTACCCCCTATCAAGCCTCAAGGTGACAGATAACATTTTAAAAGGTTTAGGCCATATTTTGTATTACTGGTTAATATAAGCTAGCTAGCAAACTAACTCCGCTAGCACACTAACTAGCAGCTTGGCTAGCTAGCTAGCTTGTTCCAGTTCGTGTTTTGTCATGAAAAAAGCAGGTATGAGTACCTACCTTGTGGTACAGTATGTAAAATGATTTTCTTGCAATATTGACACAATTTTGATTCATGACTTATGTATTGACATTGTGGAGTGGATCACAGGCCAACACTACCACCACATGGGGTCTGGACTGCGAAGGACCAACGCTGATGACCCAATCTGCACCCATCGCATCCACCATCCATAACAAACAGGGCAGCCAGGGGCATTGAGGGTGTGCAACTTTTAGTATCTGTTAAATAATAAAAACAAATGTTTAGCAAAGATTGGCCTACATTTGCATCTTTACAGAAAACATGTGTTGTGATTAGAGCAATTGGATTTGCTATGCTTATAGAATTAGCAGAGTTGTGCTTTGGAAATAATAACTTTGATTAAATATGACCATGTTTGCCTTTCTGTGCCTTGTATAGCCTACTACTGAATATGGTGCAAATGTATGCTCAGAAATAAGTGATTTTATTTAATTTGGATCTCTTTTAGTCCTCATTTGGACTAATCTTCCAAGAGTCCTTAACCATTAAAATGCAATTGATAATACAATCACATTTTCAAATATAACACACTGTTATAAACAACAGACATAAGACGCTGACATATTGACCAGGTAAATACTCTAACATTCTGAAAAGATAGATTGATTCCTTCGTCTAACATAGTCCTGCACAACATTTGAAATCATTTTATTTAAATAGTTCTAAAGCATTGTTTGAATTTATATATTGAAAAGTTTTTTTTTTAATGACAGAGCAAAAAAAAGTTGGCCTGGTGATGAACGGTGCCTGGTTTCCTCCAGACGTGAGGCTTGGCATTCAGGCCAAAGAGTTCAATCTTGGTTTCATCAGACCAGAGAATCTTGTTTCTCATGGTCTAAGAGTCCTTTAGGTGCCTTTTGGCAAACTCCAAGAGGGCTGTCATGTGCCTTTTAGTGAGTAGTGACTTCCGTCTGGCCACTCTTCCATAAAGGCCTGATTGGTGGAGTGCTGCAGAGATGGTTGTCCTTCTGGAAGGTTTTCCGATCTCCACAGAGGAACTCTCCCCCGATTGCTTAGTTTGGCTGGGTGGACAGCTCTAGCAAGAGTCTTGGTTGTTCCAAACTTCTTCTATGAAAGAATGATGCAGGGCACTGTTCTTGGGGACCTTCAATGCTGCAAAAAGTTTTAAGTACCCTTCCACATATCTGTGCCTCGACACAATCCTGTCTCGGAGCTCTATGGGCAATTCCTTCTACATCATGGCTTGGTTTTTGCTCTGACATTCACTGTCGACTGTGGGACCTTCTATAGACAGGTCTGTGCCTTTCCAAGTCATGTCCAATCAATTGAACTTATCACAGGTGGACTCCAATCAAGTTGTAGACAACTCAAGGATGATCAATGGAAACAAGATGCACCGGAACCCAATTTCGAGTCTCATTGCAAAGGGTCTGAATTCTTATGTAACTAAGATATTTCAGTTTTTTATTTTTAATACATTTGCAAACATTTGTAAAAACCTGTTTTCGCTTGTCATTACGGGGTATAGTGTATCGATTAATGAGGGGAAAAAATAATTTAATACATTTTAGAATAAGGCTGTGACATAACAAAATGTGTAAAAGTGAAGAGGTCTGAAAACTTTTCGAATGCACTCTATCATGTAAGGATATTCATGTTTTAAGAAATACGGATACATACAGTACCAGTCAAAAGTTTTCACAGGCCTATTCATTGCAGAGTTTTTCTCTTTTTTTTTTACTATTTTCTATATTGTAGAATAATAGTGAAGACATCAAAACTATGAAATATCACATATGGAATCATGTAGTAACCAATAAAATTGTTAAACAAATCAAAATATATTTTAGATTTTAGATTCTTCAAATTGGCCACCCTTTGCCTTGATGGCAGCTTTGCATGCTCTTGGCATTCTCTCCACATGAGGTATTCACTTGGAATGCAAATGTCCAGGCAGGCTTTGTTGTCGCCTTAGCTTGCAACATAATTTCTGAGTGATAGGAAGCACAAGCACCACCAATCAGCCTTCACCACTGCGCACACACCCGTCATTACTATGGCAAATAGTGTAGCCATGTCAGCAAATGAGTGTCTGAACACACACAAATCTGATTTGGTCACTTGTAACTTTCCGTTTGTACAGTCAGTTTTCCAAAACTGATTTGAGCTTGAAGGCTTGCAGTGTGAACAAGCTATAGAGGCCTAAATGATTTGACACAATCTGGGTTTACAGCCCTTATCTGACCTGCCAGACAGACATGCACACTGTGTGTGTGTTTGTGTGTGTGTGTGTGTGTGTGCGGTGCGTGCTTGTGTGTGCTCATGTCTGACAGTATCAGTGGCTACATGTTTATCAGTGAATGGTTACCCATGTTGTCCATGGGTGATGTAAATTGTATGCCATGCATCATCCATGCAAGAGCAAGTTTTGTTAAAACTTTTTTTTTTACATACATTTTATAAGATATTATTATTATTCAACAGACAAAAAACAGAAAAAGGTACTTGATTATTGTTTTATTTAACTAGGCAAGTGAGTTAGGAACAAATTCTTATTTTCAATGATGGCCTAGGAACAGTGGGTTAACTGCCTTGTTCTGGGGCAGAACAACAGCTTTTTACTTTGTCAGCTCAGGGATTCGATCTTGCAACCATTCAGTTACTAGTCCAACGCTCTAACCACTAGGCTACCTGCTACCCCATTGTAAGGCATGGTTTCTGCAAAATATACCAGAAATTGCTTGTTAAGCATTTTACTTTGTTTATTTGTCTTCCTAGTCATTAGCTATGCACCAAGCCATCCCAGGTGGCAGGGCAGTAAAGCTCAAAACCGGGTGGTTGAAATAGCCGCTTTGATACCGGGGTACGTCCAGCTCGTTTGTTCCTTAATTCCACAACCAATACTTGTCCTAATTGTTTAGATTGGCTTCCAAGGTCAGCTGCCACATTTGTCAGATATTAATTTATATCCTGCAATCTCATGGACTCAGCATAGACTCATAATCAGTATGTAAAGTTTTTTTTTAGAATGCATAAAGGCATCCCTCATTTAAGGAGAGAAGTAGACGCATAAATTGTTTATTAAGAAGGGAAAGTAGTGTGAGAAGATGGAGGAGACAGTCTATTCTATCATGGTAAGGCAGGTTAGTTGTTCATTTATAGAGACATCTAATTCTGAACTGTTTAACAGACATGCTCCCCCCATGCTCCCCTCCCCAGTATGTGGACACCTGCTCGTAGAACATCTCATTTCAAAATCATGGGCATTAATATGGAGTTGACCAACTCCCCTTTACTGCTATAACAGCCTCCACTCTTCTGGGAAGGCTTTCCACTAGATGTTGTAACATTGCTGCAGGGACCTGCTTCCATTCAGCCACAATTCTTCCCAAAGGTGCTCGATCGTTGGGGTTGAGGTCAGGGCTCTGCGCAGGCCAGTCAAGATCTTCCACACTGATCTCGACAAACCATTTCTGTACCGACCTCGCTTTGGCCACGGGACATTGTCATGATGAAACAGGAAAGGGCCTTCCCCAAACTGTTGCCACAAAGTTGGAAGCACAGAATCGTCTAGAATTGTAAGTCGCTCTGGATAAGAGCGTCTGCTAAATGACTTAAATGTAAATGTTAAATGTAGAATGTCATTAAATGCAATAGCACTTAAAAACTTCTTAGGGCTAGGCATCCCACTAGCGGGACACCTGTCGACAACTTCCGGTGAAATTGGAGGGCGCACAATTCAAATAAATCATCATACAAATTATGGATATTAAACATTTAGGTACATACAAGTGTCGTAAATCAGTTAAAAGCTTAAATTATTTTTTATCTAACTGCTCTGTCCGATTTACAATAGGCTTTACAGCGAAAGCATGCCATGTGATTGTTTGAGGACGGCGCCCCACATCAACATATTTTTCCACCGGCACAGGCTTCATAAAATCACAAATAGCGATTAAATATTCACTTACTTTTTGAAAATCTTCATCTGATTTGAAATCCAAAGGGTCCCAGCTACAACATGTAGTGTCATTTTGTTAGATAAAATCCTTCTTTATATCCCAAAAAGTCTATTCAGTTGGCGCCATTGATTTGAGTAATTCACTCTTTCAACATGCAGAGAAAGGAATCCAAAAAGCTAATGCTAAACTTTGTTAAAACAAGTCAAATACATTTCTATTTAATCCTCAGGTACCCTAAAATGTAATTAAACTATACAATTTCACATGGAATGAAGTATGTTCAATAGGAAAACGATATTAGCAGGTGTGCATTCTATTCGTTGCGCGCATACATACTGATTTCCAACTCTGAGTCCCAGTACTAAAATTCACAATTCTTCCTTGTTTGGGAAAAAACAAGCCTGAAACCATGAACATAGACTGTTGACATCAAGTGGAAAACATAGGAATTGCAATCTTGGCGCTGGATTTGGATATGCCCCTATACTTTCCATTATAAGAGCATGGGCTCTAAAAAAAAAGAATCTGGTTGGTTTCCTTTGGATTTTCTCCTATCATATCTATTGTGTTATAGTCTCATACATTATTTTAACATTTCTACAAACTTCAAAGTGTCTTACATTTACATTTTTTTTACATTTGAGTCATTTAGCAGATGCTCTTATCCAGAGCGACTTACAGTTGTGAATGCATACATTTCATATATTTCATTTTATGCATTTAAAAAAAAGAAATTGTACTGGCCCCCCATGGGAATCGAACCCACAACCCTGGCATTGCACACACCATGCTGGTGTTGCAAACACCATGCTCTACCAACTGAGCCCTACCAACTGAGCCACAGTCTATCCAATGGTACCAATTATATGTATATCCTTTAATCTGGGCCTGAGTAACAAGCAGTTTACTTTGGGCACGTCAGTCAGACAGGAAGCGGAGAAAAAAAGCCTGAAAAAGTTGGGATTGGACCCTTTTTTTTAATTTTTGCCTAAAATGATATACCCAAATCTAACAGCCTGTACCTCACGACCTGAAGCAAGGATATGCATATTCTTGATACCATTACAAAGGAAACACTTTCTGGAAATGTGAAATTAATGTAGAAGAATATATCACATTAGATCTGGTAATAGATAATATTTATTTTTAAACATGTGTTTTGAAAAAAATATTTTTCTCTTCTTTGAAATGCACGAGAAAGGCCATATACTGAGATGGATTCTAGGTGTAATTTAGATGTTGTCCACAAGATGACAGCAGTGTGTGTGCAAAGTTTCAGACTCATCCAGTAAAGAATTACATCAGTACACAATATTTTGTATCAAGTCTGCTAGGAGTTTGCCCAAATGTGCTGAATTGGTCAATTTACACATTTTGAAGTGCATAACTATAGAGAACATACACAAATTGTATGGTAATACCATTTTTTTTGTTTAGACACTCCCAGGAATGTCATACATGATGGATCATTAGCTTGCGTACAGAAGGTAAGGAAGCTAGGGGGGTGTGGAGCCAGAAACAGCAGTTGAGTCAAACTGTAGAACCCAGTTCCTACATTTTAATATAAAAATAGATTTTATCAAACAAAAATATGCTAAATTTTATCTCTGGGACCCTCAGGATGTCAAATCAGAGCAATATTACCTGAAGTAAGTACATTATTTACCTTCAGAGGTGAATGTATTAAACCAGTTGCCGTGATAAAAGTGTTTAGTTGTACTGCACTAACAATACCATGGTATTTTTTTGTTGCTGTAATAGCTACTATGAATTGGACACTGCAGTTAGATTAACAGAAATTTAAGCTTTCTGCCCATATAAGACATGTCTACGTCCTGGAAATTTGGCTGTTGTTTACAACGTCATTCTAGTCACATTATCGCATATTTATTTGCACCTGTCCTGGTTTAGGGACACTGATCCCGTAGAGGTTAAGATTTCCCTTCACTGGAACTAGGGGGCCAAGCCTGAACAATGAAAAACAGCCCCAGACCATTGTTCCTCCTCCACCAAACTTTACAGTTAAAATTATTCATTTGGGCAGGGTTCCCCTGGCATCCGCCAAACCCAGATTTGTCCTTGAAGGTTGATTCATCATTCCAGAGAATGCATTTACACTGCTCCAGAGTCCAATGGAGGCGAGCTTTACACTACTCCAACTGGCGCTTGGCTTTGCGCATGGTGATTTTAGCCTTGTCTGCGGCTGTTTGGCCATGGTAATCCATTTCATGAAGCTCCCGATGAACAGTTCTTGTGCTGATGTTGATTCCAGAGGCAGTTTTAAACTCAGTGGTGAGTGTTGCAACCGAAGACAGTGTTTAGTCCCAGGGTCCTTAGCTTAGTGATGAGCTTCGAGGGCACTATGGTGTTGAACACTGAGCTGTAATCAATGAATAGCATTCTCACATAGGTGTTATTTTTGTCCAGGTGGGAAAGGGCAGTTTGGAGTGCAATAGAAATTTCATCCTCTGTGGATCTGTTGGGTCGGTATGCAAATTGGAGTGGGTCTAGGGTTTCTGGGATAATGGTGTTGATTTGAGCCATGACCAGTCTTTCAAAGCACTTCATGGCTACAGACTTGAGAGCTACAGGTCGGTAGTTATTTAGGCAGGTTACCTTGGTGTTCTTGGGCACAGGGACTATGTTGGTCTGCTTGAAACATGTTGATATTACAGACTCGGTCAGGGACAGGTTGAAAATGTCAGTGAAGACACTTGCCAGTTGGTCAGCTCATGCTCGGAGTACACATCCTGGTAATCCGTTTGAATGTTGACCTTTTTAAAAGTATTTCTCACATCGGCTGTGGAGAGTGTGATCACATAGTCGTCTGGAATAGCTGGTGCTCTCATGCATGCTTTAGTGTTGCTTGCCTCAAAGCGCACATAGAAGTCATTTAGCAAGTCTGGAATGCTCGTGTCACTGGGCAGCTGGAGACTGCACTTCCCTTTGTAAAGGTAAGGCATTTATTTTATCGCTATTTCTGACTTTCGAGGCGCACCTGCCTGGTTGAAAAATGTTTTTCATGCTTTTGTATGCGGGTGCTGTCTTCAGATAATCACATGGTGTGCTTTCGCCGTAAAGCCTTTTTGAAATCTGACACAGCGGCTGGATTAACAAGAAGTTAAGCTTTATTTTGATGTATGACACTTGTATGACACTTTCACTTTTCATGAATGTTAAATATTTCTATTTCTGTCATTTGAATTTCACGCTCTGCAATTTCACCGGACGTTGTCGAGGTGGGTCGCTAGCGGAACGCCTGCGCCAGAAAGGTTAAATATTTCACCTGCTTCTCAACTCAAGGCGTCATCGTTACAGAATACCAACTCAAACAATCGTCAGACGGTCGACGAACAGGGATACCTTCTGCATCAGCACCATGACCAGCTGGCACAAGTGGGGATGGCCATGGAAGAGGTCCTTCGCAGTTTCCAGCGTCTCAAACATTCCCGGGAGGCGCTGCAACAGCACATTCATTCAGCAACCCGCTCTGGCCAGCGATGCCCGTTTATCCCTCCCAGAGAAATATGGCGGTACCCCATCCAAATGCTGTGGCTTCCTACTTCAGTGCTCCCTTTATTTTACACACCAGATGGGAGAGAGGAGAGGAGGAGCTAAATTCCTATGAGAGGTTCATGGCTCTGTTTAAATGTATCTTCAATCATCCCCGGAAGGCAAAGAGGGAGATGAGGGTCTACTTCAATTGCGGCAGGGGTATCAGATGGCGGCAGAGTACGCACTCACCTTCCGCACAGTAGCAGCATCCAGTGGATGGAATGAACCTGCGCTTTGCACACTATTTAGAAGAGGTCTGCGCGAGGTGGTCCAGACAGAATTGGCTTGCCGAGATGACAACCTTACCCTGGACTCACTTATTGCGATGGCCATACGTCTGGATGACCTTCTTCGGGAGTGTCGGCATTCACATTGCTTCTCTCCCTCCTTCGGTGAACACTCGGAATCAGAGCCTGTACCCATGGAGGTAGGGGTCACACTCCTCCCCGCGGCAGAGCACTGCAGACAGATACAACTGGGGCTCTGTATGTACTGTGGTCAAGGAGGGCACAGACTCCAGCGGTGTCCGGCACTTCCGAATCCAGGATCTACTAGAACAGAGGGATGGACACATGATCTGCCATCCCCTGGGCCAGGATTAAGTATTACAACTTCATCACTTCCTGCTAGGCTCTTTTTTGGTGTTCATCTCATTGGTTGATTGTCCCTCATGTCCTGTGTCAACAGCTTTAGTGGATTCCAATGCCGTGGGGAATTATATGGATCAGACCCTTGCCTTCTCTCTCAATATTACTTCATACCCGCTCTCCTCTCCTTTTCCGGTGCAAGGCCTTGATTGTCGGCCATTAGGATCCGGAATCATTACAAACATCCAATCATCAGGAGAATGTCCCCTTCTTCATCACCAGTTCACAAGATCATCCTCAGCCTCCCTTGGCTTCAACGCCATAATCCCACCATTTCATGGTCGAGGATGAGAATCACAGACTGGTCACCTGAATGCCAGAAGACCTGCTTCCCTGTTCACTGTGGTTCCACGTCGGTTGAGAGTCCTTTAGTTGCCCAACATCCCAGAGGTATAACAGGACCTGAGGGAGGTATTCTTCAGGCCACCTGTCTCCCTCCTCATTGCCTCTGAGACTGTGCCATCAACCTGCTTCCTGATGCAACACCTCGGCGCAGATGCATCTACCCTCTGACTGTGGCTTCAACCCAGGTCATGGAGGATTACATTCAGGAGGTGCTCCAACAGGGGTTCATCCGCACGTCCACTTCTCCTGTGTCATCTGGTTTCTTCTTCGTGGTCAAGAAGGATGGAGGATTACACCCTTGCATTGATTACAGAGGACTCAATGAAGTTACCAAGAAGTATCGGTACCCCCTCCCGTTGGTGCCGTCTGCCATCGAGCAGCTCCTTTGGGGCCCGGTTCTTGACCAAACTTGACCTGCGGAGTGCCTATAATTTCATCTGCATTCGGGAGGAGGATGAGTGCAAGATGGCATTCAGCACAATGTCTGGTCACTACGAATACTTGGTGATGCCCTTTGGCTTAGCCAATGCTCCGTCAGTGTTCCAGGCATTCATCAACGAGGTGGTCAGGGACATGCTCGGACACCAGGTGACCGAATACATTGATGACATCTTGATCTACTCGGTTAATCTGGAGGATCACATCACACATGTTTGAGCAGTCCTGGAATACCGCTTGGCTCATCACCTGTTTGTCAAGGCTGAGAAGTGTCAATTCCATCAGAGGGAATTGAGCTACTCCTTCTTGGGTTACCAAATCAGCCCGCAGGGAGTGAAGATGGACGACAAGAAGGTAGATGCAATCAGGTCATGGCCAGTCCCAGCCACCATTAAAGGGTTACAACGGTTTTTGGGGTTTGCCAACTTCTACTGTCGTTTCATCAGGAATTTCAGCTCTGTTGCCGCTCCTCTCACCTCTCTCCTTAAGGGATGCCCCCGTAGGTTGGTTTGGGGTCCAGCAGCTGATGAGGCCTTCCGTCTTCTCAAGGGGACGTTTCACCTCCACCCAAGTGCTGAAACATCCAGATCCCATGATATCCTTTATGGTGGAGGTGGACGCTTCCGAGGTAGGCGTAGGGGGCAGTTTTGTCTCAACGACAGGGGAACACACAGAAACAGTCCCCCACTGAGAGGAACTGTGACATCGGTGATCGGGAGCTCCTGTCAGTGAAGCTGACATTAGACGAGTGGAGACGCTGGCTGGAGGCTGCCAAGGAACCATTCGTCATCCTCACCAACCACAGGAACCTGGAGTACATTTGGACAGTGAGGAGGCTGAATCCGTGTGCCCTTTTCTTCACAAGGTTTAACTTCATGCTAACCTATTGCCCAGGCTCAAAGAACACCAAGGCCGATGCCTTGTCCCGTCTCTACGATTCGGGAGAGGGCCCTGTCCTGAGTAAGCCTATTATCCCATCTTCCTGAGTTGTAGCTCCTGTGGTCTGGGATGTAGATTTGGAGATCCGACAGGCTCTGGAGAGTGAGCACGCACCCCTGAACTGTCCTCCCAAGGTCACCTACATTCCCACAGGGATAAGGGATCGGCTGCTGACCTGGGCACACACAGCTATCGTCACTGGACATCCAGGTTTTTCTCACACCATTCACCATCGCTGAGATGTACTGGTGGTCCACCTTGGCGCAGGATGTCAATAGGTATGTCAACACCTTTTCCATATGTGCCCAAACCAAAGCTCCACGGAATGCTCCAGCAGGAAAGCTCCTATCGCTTCCCGTGCCTCGGCGACCCTGGTCTCATCTATCCATTGACTTTGTAACCGATCTCCCCTCCTCTGACGGTTTTACAAACATTCTGGTGGTAGTGGATAGATTTTGTCATTGTCGTTTACTGTCATGTCATCATATTCCTCTTCCTTGTCTCCCCACTGCTCTCCAGGTTGCTAAGGCACTCTTCCAGCAGGTCTTCAGGCATTATGGCAATCTGGAGGACATCGTCTCCGGCTGTGGCCACCAATTCACATCACAAGTATGGAGGGCCTTCATGGAGAAGCTCGGCGTCACGGTCAGCCTCACTTCTGGGTATCAACCTCAGTCCAACGGGCAGGTGGAGAGGATGAACCAGGAGCTGGGGAGGATCCTGAGGAGTCACTGTCTGGACCGGCAGGGTGAGTGGGCATGATTCCTTCCATGGACAGAGTATGCCCAGAATTCGCTGTGTCACTCCTCCACTGGGTTGACTCCCTTCCAGTGTGTTCTGGGTTTTTCCACCTGCCCTGCAAGAAACTGAGTCCCCGGTATGTGGGGCCATTCAAGGTTTTCCGGAGGGTCAACGAGGTGGCGTATAGGTTACAAATGCCCAGTCATTACTGTATCTCACCCTCGTTTCATGTCTTCCTTCTCAGGCCGGTGGTTCCTGGTCCCCTAGCTGATGCTGTCCGCCACGACATTCCACCAACCCCCTGGACATCGAGGGCGTATGCTGTCAGATCTCTGCCGGACTCCTGGTGTCGTGGGGTTCAACTCTAGTATCTGGTAGACTGGGATGTGTATGGTCCTGAGGATCGGTGTTGGGTTCTGGTGGAGGACATTCTGGATCCCAAAATCATCCGTGATTTCCACCTTTGCCACTCCGATCGACCCGCTCCTCATCCCTGGGGTTCGTCCTCCTGGTCAGGGTTGTCATCCTGGTCAGGGTCGTCCTGCAGCAGGAGCCATGTGTCAAAGGTGGGGTACTGTCATGTCTACTCCTGCTCCTCCCTTCCGGCGTGCGACGTTGCCGGTGTACTAACCACCGGTCTTGGGAATCATTATTACGCACACCTGGCACTCATCATTACGCGCACCTGGCACTTATCATTATGATTCACACCTGGACCTCATTACCTCCCCTTTATAGGTCCCTTCCTTTTGTCATTCCTCAGTTGGTATTGCACCTGTGTTCATGTTATCTCGCTTCTGTTACATTGTCTTGTTTCGTGTTTGTTTTCATTAAACGTTTCACCTGCACCTGCTTCTCGACTCATGGCATCATCGTTACACCTGAGGAATCTCTCCTATTTCCTGAATACTTTATATTTTGCAGTTTTGGTTCACTCTGTGCCTTTTTGTTTATGAAGATATATTTTGAGCACAACAGCATTTGGGTTTGTCCCGCTTTGCTCTATGGTGCTTTAATCAACTCAGTAGTTCTAAATCTGCAACTGCCTACTCCTCTCTACACCAGTGTCAATCTCCGTCTGTAGAAAAGTTAAATAATACACACAAAATGTAATGAAAATCATCATATTGTATTTTGTGTGTACAGATGCCCTGTGTGGACAAAATCATGGAAACTTATGACAATCAGATAAAATGAAATATAGTTTTCATAGAGAACTTGATAATCGGTCCAATTCGACCGGAACACAGCAGGAAGGTTAAAAATAAAAAATCTTTGTCCAGTACGAGGTGAGTAATCGCTGTCATAATATCCAGAAGCTCTTTTTGGTCATAAGAGACGGTGACAGAAACATTATGTACAAAATAAGTTACAAATAATGCAAGAAAACACACACAATAACACAATTGGTTAGGAGCCTGTAAAACGGCAGCCATCTCATCCGGCGCCATTGTAATGTCATCTGATCCAAACATTGTGCCCTTGGCCTGAGAGGATGAAAGTTCAACATGTAGCAAGATGTAGTATGCACATGTTAACTAGCTGGCCTGGCGTATTGTTGTCCATGAAAGGAAGTCAGGTTAGCAAGAAAGTATTTTAACCAGGTAGCCTAGAACAACAAATACTAAAAGTGTGTACTGTATAACAGAGTCATAGACCATTTAGGCAACATGGAAGACAAGGACGGCATTGGTGGTTCTCTACAAGTAGGGTTATTCAACATGATTTTTCTACTTGCATGCACGGACACACACACACACACACACACACACACACACACACACACACACACACACACACACACACACACACACACACACACACACACACACACACACACACACACACGTTGATCTCTGGTTTTAATGAAACAAATGTTTTGTTTAACTTATTCTGCCACTGTGTCTTCTTATTGTCTCGGCCTTTAGGCCTATATATCACGGTGTCAAGGCATATGAACTAACAGGTTGTAGCGCCGGTTGAGCAGGTTGTAGAGCCAACAACACAATTATCACAACACATAGGTTGTAATATGGCTTTTATTTCTGAATTGGCTTACCCAATGATTATACCCACAGCACTGCTAATGCTACTGCATCTTCCAAGCTGTATCACAACCGGCCGTGATTGGGAGTCCCATAGGGAGGCGCACAAATGGCCCGGCGTCGTTCGGGTTTGGCCAATGTAGGTCGTCACTGTAAATAAGAATGTGTTCTTACCTGACTTGCCTAGTTAAATAAATGTTAACTTTGTCAATTGATCTCACATTTACTGGTCAGCTCTCTCTCTCTCTTTATCTCCCTCTCTCTCTCTCCCTCCCCACTCTCTCTCTCTCTCTCTCTCTCTCTCTCTCTCTCTAATCAGGGATGGATCTTGAGCCAGGGTTTCTCTCTCTCTCTCTAATCAGGGATGGATCTTGAGCCAGGGTTTCTCTCTCTTAGAGCCTCTACTCAGAACCATGCAAGGGTCTGTTCATCTCTCTCTGTCTCTGTCTCTCTCTCTCTCTCTCTCTCTCTCTCTCTCTCTCTCTCTCTCTCTCTCTCTCTCTCTCTCTCTCTCTCTCTCTCTCTCTCTCTCTCAATTTCAATTCAATTCAATTCGCTTTATTGGCATGACGTAACAATGTACATATTGCCAAAGCTTACTTTGGATATTTACAATATAAATAAAAATGAGAATCAAAAATAGTCAACGGGACAACAGTAACAACAATAACCAACGGTCAATATAACCATACATTCAACAATAACAATAATCATACAGTTGAGGACATGTGCAGGTTTATTGGTCTGTCAGACACTGTCCCTCAACTTATGGCAGGCAGCAATGTAGTGCGCTGCCAACCCACAGCTCTCTGCGTCCTCCCCCAACAGGATGGGTAGCCTATCCTCATCAGAGAGGTCTTTGAAACCTTGAATAAGGGTTTCAAATTTGGGGAAATGACACTTTCTAATTGTTTTATATTTTGGACATTTTGTCAGGAAATGCAGCTCCGTCTCAGGTTCTGCTGTTGTGCAGTGGTTGCACAGCCTTTCCTCTCCTCTCTCTCTCTCTCTCTCTCTCTCTCTCGTCAGGGTTAGATCTTGAGCCAGGTTTTCTGTCCTTGCCAGTCCTTGCCTCTTGGCCAATATTTCAAAAGCTGTCCAGATCCTGTTAAGCTGTCCTGGGACAGCGAAGTGTATGTGTATGTATGTATGTGTGTGTGTAATTGCTCCTGTAAGTCGCTGAATAAGTCTGCTAAATGACTAAAATGTAAGCGTTTGTGTGTGTGTTTATATGTGTGTGTGCCACCACGGCAAGTAATACTGAGCAATTGAATCATCAGATAAAGCGATAAAAATGGGGGATAAGGGATGGGTTTGGGCTTTGACAGCTGTGACAAAATGGGCCTAGACTGTTTCATGTCTGACTGTCTAAGCCTCTCAGCTCGTTAGACAATACTGCTGTGGTGAGCTAGATGGATCAGAGATAGAAAAGGAAACATATCTACTCAAGAGACATTTGTGATCTTCTTTGAATACCATATTATCCCTCCCTCCCTCCCACACACACACACACACACACACACACACACACACACACAATGTTGTATAGCTAACATTGTGGGGACACAATTCAGTCCCATTCAAAACCCTATTTTCCCTAAACACTAACCCTAAACCTTACCCTAACCTTAACCCAAAAACCTAACCTTAACCCTAAACCTGACCCTAGCTCCTAACCCTAAACCTAACCCTAGCTCCTAACCCTAAACCTTAACGTAATTCTACCCCTAACACTCATTCTAACTTTAACCCTAAACCTAACCCTAGCTACTAACCCTAAAACTAACCCTAGCTCCTAACCCTAACCCTCAAACTACACCCTAGCTCCTAACCCTAACCCTTAACGTAATTTTAACCCTAACACTCATTATAACTTTGACCCTAAATCCCCTAGAAATAGCATTTGACATCGTGGGGACTAACAAAATGTCACCAGTTGGTCAAATGTATGTTTGTTTGCTATTCTTGTGGAGACTTCTGGTCCCCACAAGAATAGTTAAACACGTCCACACACACACACACACAAATGCACACACAAATGCGCACACAATGTAACCTTTGCGTCGAAGGCGTTTAGCCAATATGACTAATGATTATGTGGATTGAGAATACATGCATACCGAAAAAGGAGATTTAGACAGTAAAGTACTGCTATAATACATCTCATGACAATCCTCCATTGTTCACAAAGCCAGAGTCACATTTGTAAAATGAGGTTAGTTATCAGTTAGAGTATGAATTACAACACAATAGCTACTTAAATTATTTTCATCCTGCAATATAATTGGAGCATATGTGTCCTCTCAGGTCCTATGGCTGTCCCTGTTGGTCTCTATATATATAGCCTGGATATATATGACTGATATCTAACTGGTCTCTATAAATATAGCCTGGGTATATCTGACTGATATCTAACTGGTCTCTATAAATATAGCCTGGGTATATCTGACTGATATCTAACTGGTCTCTATAAATATAGCCTGGGTATATCTGACTGATATCTAACTGGTCTCTATAAATATAGCCTGGGTATATCTGACTGATATCTAACTGGTCTCTATAAATATAGCCTAGGTATATCTGACTGATATCTAACTGGTCTCTATAAATATAGCCTGGGTATATCTGACTGATATCTAACTGGTCTCTATAAATATAGCCTGGGTATACCTGACTGATATTTAACTGGTCTCTATAAATATAGCCTGGAAATATATGACTGATATCTAACTGGTCTCTATAAATATAGCCTGGGTATACCTGACTGATATTTAACTGGTCTCTATAAATATAGCCTGGAAATATATGACTGATATCTAACTGGTCTCTATAAATATAGCCTGGGTATATCTGACTGATATCTAACTAGTCTCTATAAATATAGCCCGGGTATATCTGACTGATATCTAACTGGTCTCTATAAATATAGCCTGGGTATATCTGACTGATATCTAACTGGTCTCTATAAATATAGCCTGGGTATATCTGACTGATATCTAGCTGGTCTTGATCTGCCTGCATGTGTGTCAGGCTCAATGGCCGACTGACGTTCAGTTAGAACAGTTCAGTTTTACCACCAAAGCCAATCCTCTTCTCTAAAAGGCCTGGTTTAAGAGCTCAGGCTGGAAATGGAAATTAGGATGCGTTTGGGGATTTACTAATAGGTCAACAAACATGAGATTAGGGTGGATATGATCTAAGATGAGCTCATGGATTGAGTCCTTGTAACGGCTGTCGTCTGAAGAAGTGGACCAAGGTGCAGCGGAGTTAGTGTTCATTATTAGAATTTAATGTAAACAACGTGAACACTATACAAAACAAGAAAATGAGCAAACCGACAGCAAACAGTCCTGTCTGGAACAAAACACTGACAGAAACAATTACCCACAAACCCAAAGGAAAAAACATGCTCCTTATGTGTGACTCCCAATCAGCAGCAACGAGCTTCAGCTGTGCCTGATTGGGAGCCACACTCACGGCCCAAAACAAAGAAATACAAAAACATAGAAAAAGGAACATAGAACGCCCACCCAATGTAACACCCTGGCCTAACCAAAATAAAGAACAAAAACCCCTCTCTATGGCCAGGGCGTTACAGTACCCCCCCCCAAAGGTGCGGACTCCGGCCGCAAAACCTGACTCTGAAGGGGAGGGTCCGGGTGGGCCCTCTTACGGCGGCGGCTCAGGTGCGGGACGTGGCCTCTGCTCCACCCTTGACGTCGCCCTCTTCGGTGGCGCACCTGGCCGCGCCGAAGGTCTGGTGGGCGACACTGACTGCGCCCGGCTGGCGGCCGGCGATGGTTGCGCCCGGCTGGCGGGCGGCGATGGTTGCGCCCGGCTGGCGGGCGGCGATGGTTGCGCCTGGCTGGCGGGCGACCCTGGCTGCTCTGACGGCACTGACCCAGGATTCACCAGGCTGGGGAAACATGACAGAGGCCTGTCCCTAGGCGTAGGCACCGGACTCACCGGGCTGGCGGGCGTCCCTGGCCACTCGGGCAGTTCAGGGCAGTCTGGCCACTCGGGCAGTTCAGGGCAGTCTGGCCACTCGGGCAGGTCAGGGCAGTCTGGCCACTCGGGCAGGTCAGGGCAGTCTGGCCACTCGGGCAGGTCAGGGCAGTCTGGCCACTCGGGCAGGTCAGGGCAGTCTGGCCACTCGGGCAGGTCAGGGCAGTCTGGCCACTCGGGCAGGTCAGGGCAGTCTGGCCACTCGGGCAGGTCAGGGCAGTCTGGCCACTCGGGCAGGTCAGGGCAGTCTGGCCACTCGGGCAGGTCAGCGCAGTCTGGCCACTCGGGCAGGTCAGGGCAGTCTGGCCACTCGGGCAGGTCAGGGCAGTCTGGCCACTCCGGCAGTTCAGCGCAGTCTGGCCACTCCGGCAGTTCAGCGCAGTCTGGCCACTCCGGCAGGTCAGGGCAGTCTGGCCACTCCGGCAGTTCAGCGCAGTCTGGCCACTCCGGCAGTTCAGCGCAGTCTGGCCACTCCGGCAGTTCAGCGCAGTCTGGCCACTCCGGCAGTTCAGCGCAGTCTGGCCACTCCGGCAGTTCAGCGCAGTCTGGCCACTCCGGCAGTTCAGCGCAGTCTGGCCACTCCGGCAGTTCAGCGCAGTCTGACCTCTCTGGCGACTGTTGACTGGCGGGCAGCTCTGACGACTGTTGACTGGCGGGCAGCTCTGACGACTGTTGACTGGCGGGCAGCTCTGACGACTGTTGACTGGCGGGCAGCTCTGACGACTGTTGACTGGCGGGCAGCTCTGACGACTGTTGACTGGCGGGCAGCTCTGACGACTGTTGACTGGCGGGCAGCTCTGACGACTGTTGACTGGCAGGGCTGGGGACACGCACCTTGGGCTTGGTGCGGGGAGCAGGGACGGGCCGGACAGGACTGTGGACACGCACCTTGGGCCTGGTGCGGGGAGCAGGGACGGACCGGACAGGACTGGGAACATGCACTGTGGACTTGGTGCGGGGAGCAGGGACGGGCCAGACAGGACTGTGAACACGCACTGGTGAACTGAAGCGTGGAGCCGGTTTTGCCACTCGTCCTGGCTGGATGCCCTTCCTAGCACGGCATGTGCTGGGCATGTCCACCGGACGCACCGGGCTGTGCGGACGCACTGGCGACACAGCGCGCAACTCCGCATACCAAGGCTCCTCCAGATCATCCATCTGCAGGTCCTCAATCAACTGCCTCATCATCTTCCTCTCTTCCTCTGCCGTTATCCCCCACGAGAGCAGTGGTCTGGGCTCCTCCTCTGCCCTTCCGGACCACCCCATTAGCCCCCCCCCAAAATTTTCTTGGGGGTGTCTTCCGGGCTTCCTCGACCGACGCCAGCGACCCCGTCTGCTGGCCGGCGTCTCCTCCATTGACCGGACCTCCCTCTTCCGCTGCTTGGTCCCTTGGTGGTGGGTAATTCTGTAACGGCTGTCGTCTGAAGAAGTGGACCAAGGTGCAGCGGAGTTAGTGTTCATTATTAGAATTTAATGTAAACAACGTGAACACTATACAAAACAAGAAAATGAGCAAACCGACAGCAAACAGTCCTGTCTGGAACAAAACACTGACAGAAACAATTACCCACAAACCCAAAGGAAAAAACATGCTCCTTATGTGTGACTCCCAATCAGCAGCAACGAGCTTCAGCTGTGCCTGATTGGGAGCCACACTCACGGCCCAAAACAAAGAAATACAAAAACATAGAAAAAGGAACATAGAACGCCCACCCAATGTAACACCCTGGCCTAACCAAAATAAAGAACAAAAACCCCTCTCTATGGCCAGGGCGTTACAGTCCTCTTTCCAATGAAGAGGAACAAACTGTACTAAGTTGTAATGTCAAGTGCACAACTACAGTGAAATGCCATTCTTGCAAGTCCTAAACCCAACAATGCTGTAATCAATCAATAAACACAAGATACATGAAAATAAGAAATAAGAATGCAAGAAAAGAAGAAGCTATATACAAGGTCAGTTCCTATACCATATTTCTAATGTGGAGTGATAGAGGTAGATATGTATGGGGGAAGGTGACTTGGCAAAATGATGTATGATAAACAGAGTAGCAGAAGAGTAAATGATGATTGTATGTGAGGAGTGACTAGAATCAGTATAAATGTGTGTGCATGTTATGTGTTTTGTGTTGGAGTGTCAGCAGTGTGCATTGAGAAGTTGCTAAATAAAAAATGGATACAAGGATCAACTCAGATAGTCCGTGTAGCCATTTTGTTAGCTATTTAGCAGTCTTATGGCTTGGGGATTGGAGCTGTTCAGGAGCCTGTTGGTGTCAGACTTGATGCACCGGTACCGCTTGCCATGCAGTCTATGTATGGCTTGGGTGGCTGGAGTCTTTGACGATTTTACATGCCTTCCTTTCATACCGCCTGATATAGAGGACCTGGATGGCAGGGAGCTCGGCCCCAGTGATGTACTGGGCTGTCCGCACCACCCTCTGTAGTGCCATGTGATCGAGGGCGGTGCTGTTGCCATACCAAGCAGTGATGCAGCCAGTCAAGATGCTCTCAATGGTGTAGCTGTAGAACTTCTTGAGAATTTGAGGGCCCATGACAAACCTTTTCAACCTTCTGAGGGGAAGAGGCACTGTCACGCCACACGTGTTTGGACCATTTTAAGTTCTTAGCGATTTGGACCCCAAGGAACTTGTGGTGTGTATGTGTTTTTGCATTCTCATGTGTGAGTGCGCATCCGTGTGTGTGTGTGTGTGTGTGTGTGTGTGTGTGTGTGTGTGTGTGTGTGTGTGTGTGTTTGTAAAGAAGAACTTCACCTTCACTGTCCTCAGCTAAAGAGCTCTAAATTACTGTCTTGTTAGGAATAGATAGCTCATAAAAAAAAAAATTCTCCACCTTTCTCACTCTCTCTATCTCACCCACTATTCCACTCTCTCCATCCATCCCTCTCTCTCCTGCTAAGTGCTTAGTTTCCTGTCTTTAAAAGCCTGTTCATGCTTTCCTGAACTCCTCACCTCTGGTTGACGGACAGAGGGTCTCCTGTTGTCAGGCTCGTTAAGCCAATTAAGGCCAGTAATGACCCGCTGCTGATCAGGTGTGCTGCCGTCTGTACCGGCCGAGGGGGTCGGCTAGGCTCCATGTCACTGAACACTCACACCAAAAAAATTACACACACGCACACACACACATACATACACACCTACAAGCACACACAGCGGAACTACATGTACATACAGGGAAAGGGAAAAGATACCTAGTCAGTTGTACAACTGAGTGCCTTCAGCTGAAACGTATCTTCCCAATTTAACCCAACCCCTCTAAATCAGAGAGGTGCGGGGGGCTGCCTTAAATCGGCATCCACATCTCTCTGTGCCCGGTGAGCAGTGCCTTGCCTTGCTCAGCCTTGCTCATGGGCAGAATGACACACAGACTCGATGACAAGCATACAGACACTGTACCTACACAGGCACACACAGACACACCATATGATATGAATTATCCAAACATAACAAATCTTTGCTAGCTGTCCTCTAACTCTCCTTTTGACCATTCTTGTATTTCTACACAAAGTTTACAAAACATTAAGAACACCTGCTCTTTCCACAACATAGATTGACCAGGTGAATCCAGGTGAAAGCTATGATCCCTTATTGATGTCACTTGTTAAATCCACTTCAATCAGTGTAGATGAAGGGGAGGAGAGACATTAAGGTATGATTTTTAAGCCTTGAGACAAATGAGACATGGATTGTGTATGTGTGCCATTCAGAGAGTGAATGGGCAAGACAAAATATTTAAGTGCCTTTGAACGGGGTATGGTAGTAGGTGCCAGGTGCACCGGTTTGTGTCAAGAACTGCAACGCTGCTGGGGTTTTCACACTCAACAGTTTCCCGTGTGTATCAAGAATGGTCCACCACCCAAAGGACATCCAGCCAACTTGACACAACTGTGGGAATCATTGCAGTCAACATGGGCCATCATCCCTGTGGAACACTTTCAACACCTTGTAGAGTCCATGACCCAATTGAGGCTGTTCTGAGGGCAAAAGGGAGGGTGCAACTCAATATTAGGAAGGTATTCCTACTGTTTGGTATACTTCAGTGTATATCTATAGCCTTTTATTGAACAGTTCTGTACCATGGCTACCATGTTGTTTAGAGTGTAACCCCTGGTTACTTTGTACCGTAACATGAAGTGCCACCACAGTATTTTGACTGGCCATCTAGGGGAATGTTGTTATGTTTATTGTTGAGTTTCTTTCATTGTTAGTTTGTCCCCTAACAAGGTCTGATAATAGGGACATTGTTTTCCACACCACCCCTATCCTCTGGTTAAATTAGTGTTGTTTACCTTTATCATCCCATGTATTGTTGTGTCTTGTCTGTAATTGCTTTTCCAGGTGTTTCCCATGTCAAGGCAAAGAAACGGGTTTTAGGGGTCTGCTGGGGCACGTTCATTAACGCTCTGGCACTTTGCTGCTGTTTATAACACTTGTTCTCACATGGGCTGTTGCTTAGTGATATGTCACTCTGGAGCATTAGCTATAATGAGTGTTCTCTCTCTCTCTCTCTCTCTATCTTTATTTTTTTCCCTCTCTTTCTTTATCAGTACCTAGCTCTTTTGCTTTCTCTCTCTCTGTATCTCTCTTTCTCAGTCTTTTTCTTCCTCTCTCTCTCTCTCTCTCTCTCTCTCTGTATTTCTCTCTGTATATTTCTCTGTATCTCTCCACTCTCTCTCTCTCTCTCTCTGTATCTCCCTCTCTCTCTCTTAGTGCCATGGAGGGTGAAGAAAGAGATAGGGAGAAAGGAGACAAGACAGTTAGGGTCCTGAGGGTTAGTTACTGACACACACACTAGTGCTGAAGAAGGGCAAAACAAGTCTAATTATATCAGGTTAAGAAGGCAAAACAAGTCTAATCATATCTGGTTAAGAAGGCAAAACAAGTCTAATCATATCTGGTTAAGAAGGCAACACAAGTCTAATCATATCTTGTTAAGAAGGGCAAAACAAGTCTAATCATATCTGATTAAGAAGGGCAATACAAGTCTAATCATATCTGGTTAAGAAGGCAAAACAAGTCTAATCATATCTGGTTAAGAAGGCAAAACAAGTCTAATAATATCTGGTTAAGAAGGCAAAACAAGTCTAATCATATCTGGTTAAGAAGGGCAATACAAGTCTAATCATATCTGGTTAAGAAGGCAAAACAAGTCTAATCATATCTGGTTAAGTCAACCCAATCTCACAATAACACAATACATGTTGAAAGTTCTTTTTTGTGAATTACCTGAAATGGCAGCCACAGAATAATCAAAAGGGCGTTCATTTGATCCACTGTAATGTATTTTATTTTCACTTATACTTTGGCTTTTGTGTGAAGCGGATATGGCTGCAGTTTCTATTAAATTCTCCATCCCAGCATCTCTGGTAAGTCAGATCAGTAATAGAGAGATTATTACAAGGAAGGCTAGTCATCTCACACCTGCCTAATACACTGCCTGCCCATGTTCATTAGGCTTTTGACAGCTGTGTGTGTGTGTGTGTGTGTGTGTGTGTGTGTGTGTGTGTGTGTGTGTGTGTGTGTGTGTGTGTGTGTGTGTGTGTGTGTGTGTGTGTGTGTGTGTGTGCGTGCGCGAGCGTGCGTGCGTGTGTGTGTGCGTGTGTTCATTAGGTTTTGGACAGCTCCATAGTTGGAAATTAGACTGCTGATGTCTTTGTTAAGGTCCTGAGATGTGTGCGTACTTGCATGCATGTATGCGTGCGTGTGTAACAAGTTAGAAATAACAACACAAACGGTGTGGGAGGAGTATGATAGAGATCTGACAATTGATCAAGTGCCCTTTTGCACCTCTACATGGTGACGTTCAGTACACAGCTCTATGGGTAATGACTAATGCAAGTGTCCATGGAGGAAACAAGTTTTCATGATGCATTGCTAGTAATGATGCCGAGGTGCTTTTCTGCATAAGATTTTCATGAGGAAAAAGTACGATATTGAATTTAACTCATGAATTATGCCGCGGTACGGAGAGAGAAGAAATTAGGAGGCGGGAATGGAGCGCGTGGGCGGGAGGTAGGTTAAGGCAACAAAACTAAGGAGGGAGGCTTGGATTAAAAAAGAGAGTGGCGAGAGAAGAGAGAAAACCATAAAGCTTGCGAGATATCAAACACTTAGCGAAGAACAGGAAATTATGAAGTGAGGGTAAATTGAAGTTAGAAGCTCTATTGGCCAGGCAATAGAATACAGGGAGAAATGAATATGCATTCATATGATTTACTTTTCATAGAGAGATGACAGGAGACATTCACGCAGAGCTACAATAGAGAGAAGAAAAAATGGTTTGGGAATATCAATCGAAGGAATGAGTAGTTTGTTAAACAGGCAAGTATGGAATTTCAGGCAGAGGTGAGGAACGATATGGTGGGTAGGAGGGAGGGAGGGATCAGTGTATAACTTAATTAAAAATATAGATTTACTCCAGGATAATTACTTTGCTGATAATTCCTACATGGGTGTTTACTACAGACAGGTTGGTGCATTGTTTGAAAAGTAGACAATTAGATACATATATGGAAATATTCTGAAATGTCTTCAGCCTCATGTATTGTGCGTATTAATTAATCTTTATTCTGCGTTTGGTAGTCTGAAACAACTGTTCTTGTAAGATAGGACGTTTGACATTTTCTTCAGCTGTTGTTGTTATTTTTGTATTTTTTGGTATATAGTTTTTTCCATAACCTGTTGTTACATAACCTGTGTTTTTCTCTACTGTGAGAAGCCTTATAGGATTTCACATAATCTCCAACAAAGACTATCTACCTGGTTAGCAAAAATGACTTTGATTGCTTTTACGAAGCCTGTGATCCCCATGAACCGTATGTCACACACACACACACAACACACACACACACACACACACACACACACACACACACACACACACACACACACACACACACACACACACACACACACACACACACACACACACACACACACACACACAGGGCCGACTCTAGCCTTTTGGGCCCCTAAGCGAGATTTGGTTGGGGGCCCCCCACCTCGTGGAAAAGAACATTTCCTGCAATTCTACAAATGTAGAATTCTACAAAACATGACTTGTGCCATGTTTATACACTTTTAAAAATAAAATAAATGAAATATTACATGTACATAAGTATTCAGACACTTTACTCATTACTTTATTGGAGCACGTTTGTCAGCAATTACAGACTTGAGTATTTCTGGGTATGACGCTTCAAGCTTGGCACACCTGTATTTGGGGAGTTTCAAACATTATTCTCTGCAGATCCTCTCAAGCTCTGTCAGGTTGGATGCGAAGTGTCGCTGCACAGACATTTTCAGGTCTCTCCAGAGATGTTTGATCGGGTTCAAGTTGAGGTTCTGGCTGGGCCACTCAAGGACATTTAGAGACTTGTCCTGAAGCCACTCGTGTTATCTTGGCTGTATGCTTATGGTCATTGTCCTCTTGGAAGGTGAACCTTCACCCCAGTCTGAGGTCCTGAGCGCTCTGGAGCAGGTTTTCATCAAGTACTTTGATCCATTCATCTTTTCCCCGATCCTGACTAGTCTCCCAGTCTCTGCCACAAAAAAAAAACATCTCCACAGCATGATTCTGCCACCATGCTCACCGTAGGGGTGGTACCAGTTTTCTGCCAGATGTGAAGCTTGGCATTCAGGCCAAAGGGTTCAATCTTGGTTTCATCAAACCAGAGAATCTTGTTTCTCATGGTCTGAGAGTCCTTTAGATGCCTTTTGGCAAACTCTAAGCGGGCTGTCATGTGACTTTTACTAAGGAGTGGCTTCCGTCTTGCCACTCTTCCATAAAGGCCTGATTGGACGGAGTGCTGCAGAAATGGTTGTCCTTCTAGAAGGTTCTCACATTTACACAGAGGAACTCTGGAGCTATGTCAGAGTGACTATCAGGTTCTTGATCACCTCCCTAAACAAGGTCCTTCTCCCCTGATTGGTCAGTTTGGCCGGACGGCCGGCTCTGAAAGAGTCTTGATAGTTCCAAACTTCTTCTATTTTAGAATGTTGTAGGCCACTGTGTTTTTGGGGACCTTCAATGCTGCAGAAATATTTTGGTACCCTTCCCCAGATCTGGGCTTTGACACAATCCTGTCTAGGAGCTCTACTGACAATTCCTTCAACCTCATGACTTGGTTTTTGCACTGAAATGCATTATCAACTGTGGGACCTTATATTGACAGGTGTGTGCTTTTCCAAATCATGTCCAATCAACTGAATTTACCACAGGTGGACTCCAATCAAGTTGTAGAAACATCTCAAGGATGATCAATGGAAACAGGAGTCTCACAGCAAAGGGTCTGAATAAGGTATTTCTGTTTTTATTTTTTTATTTTATACATTTTCAAACATTTCTATAAACCTGTTTTTGCTTTGTTATTATAGGGTATTGTGGTGTCATTATAGGGTATTGTGATGTCATTATAGGGTGTTGTGTGTAGATTTATGTGGATTTCTTTTATTTATTTATCCATTTTGGAATAAGGCTGTAACATAACAAAATGCAGAAAAAGTCAAGGGGTCTGAATTCTTTCCGAATGATATCTGAGTGAGAATGACTAACAAAATCAATGAGGGCTCCTTAGGGATCAGAGCCCCTGAGCACGTGCCCTGCGTGCCTGGTCGGTTTTTGGCCATGATGACTACAAGTTTAGATAGTTGGCTAGACGAACTACAGATAGCATAATTGACATGGCTAATTGTCAGCTAATTGAGGGACTGACACAACTTACTCTAAAAAGTAAGTTGAGACCCCGACTGAGTTCCCCAACTGAGTTTGGGTTGGAGCCGGCCCTGCACACACACACACACACACACACACACACACACACACACACACACACACACACACACACACACACACACACACACACACACACACACACACATAAACACACAAACCAAACATATTCATACACACAGATAAACATACTTTCATTTACAGTCAAACACACATGTAGAAATGACTGCACATGCTAACACATACACACACACTTGTACACAAACTACTCCCAAAGCTGTAGTAATAACATAACATTGTGTTTATTTTCATTCAAGTCAATCACTGGTGACCTTCTGTTGCTGCTAAAGAGAACTCGGAGGCCTGATTAGGCAGGTTGGCTATGGTTGTTAGGGCTGCAGGTTTTCTTTCACACAGGCACACACACAACTGTTTTTATCCGCCTCCTCTCCGTGGCTGATTATCGACATGCTGCTACACTCAGAGTTGATTTTATTTTATAAGGTCACATGGTTAAAAACAAATCAGGGCCCTAATTGCATAGGTATATTTGTATTCACTGGTTGCATCCCCACTAATGGAAAAGACTGAGCATGTATGGTACACCCTGATCTGTTTAACCTGTCTTTGTGCTTGTCTCTACCCCCCTCCAGGTGTCACCCATCTTTCCCATTATCCCCAGTGTATTTATACCTGTGTTTTCTGTTTGTCTGTACATACTACCTCAATCAGCCTGACTAACCGGTGTCTATATGTAGCCTCGCTACTTTTATAGCCTCGCTACTGTATATAGCCTGTCTTTTTACTGTTGTTTTATTTCTTTACATACCTATTGTTCACCTAATACCTTTTTTTGCTATTGGTTAGAGCCTGTAAGTAAGCATTTCACTGTTGTATTCGGCGCACGTGACAAATAAACTTTGATTTGATTTGTTGCCAGTTTGTTTTGTCCATCAAGCCTACCAACGTTTCCCACCTTGCTCCTGTTCCTTTTTTCTATAGTTCCTTTTTTCTAGTTTTCTGAGCCTGCCTGCCATTCTGTACCTTGTCAAACCACCCTGGATTATTGACCTCTGCTTGCCCTGACCCTGAGACTGCCTGCCATTCTGTACCTTGTCAAACCACCCTGGATTATTGACCTCTGCTTGCCCTGATCCTGAGACTGCCTGCCATTCTGTACCTTGTCAAACCACCCTGGATTATTGAACTCTGCTTGCCTTGACCCTGAGACTGCCTGCCATTCTGTACCTTTTGACTCTGATCTGGATTACTGACCTCTGCCTGCACTTGACCTGTCGTTTTGCATGACCCTGTTCTAGTAATACATTTTTGTTAAAAATGTGATACATGAACTCAGGGTTGAAGATGATTCCATCCTACGGTTAAGGACAGGATGAAGGGTATATTGTATGTGTGATCCTATGTGGTTAAACGATTACACCTCAAGCTCCTACAGTCTAGCCTCAGTAAGCATAGAAACAGAGGTTGTGACTAAAAGGGCACACTATTCCCTATATAGTACACAATTATATAGGTGTTGTTTGGGACGCAGGCAGAGATTCCAACCAGGACGACTGTTCCTCCATCCCTAAGGTCTAGAATGACATCAAATCCTAACCGACCACACTGTGAATTTATTTCAGCCCTACTACTGAGTCCCATCGCTACAGACAAGAGAACAGTGTCAAAACAGAGACAGAGAGACCATAAATTCAATACAACCCACCCTATTGAAATAAAGATACTGTACCATGCTGGGGCTGAGCAGACCAAGCAGGTTAGAGATAGAGGAGGTAGCAAGGGAGGAGGAGGAGGGAGCAAGGGAGGAGGAGGAGGAGGGAGGATGAGGAGGAGGAGGAAGGTGGAGAAGGAGGAGGAGGAGGGGGGAGGTGGGGAAGGAGGAGGGAGGAGGAGGAGGAGGAGGGAGTTGGAGAAGGAATAACATTTCACATTTGATGTTATTGCGGTCACCTGACCCCGCTCAGGGTAGCAAATGTATTACCATAAATAAATATGCTTTGGCTGATGGTGACCCTTCGGTATCTGTCTGGGAAAGACAAAGCATGATGTCCAGATTGATGTATGAGACGGGGGAAATTAAAGTCGGGAGATGTTTGAGTGGTGGGCCAGGGTCTGAGAGATGGCCAAGGGTCTGAGCGATTGTTCAGCATCTACGTAACGGCCCAGGATCTTAGCGATGGCCCAGGGTCTGAGAGACGGCCAAGGGTCTGAGCGATTGTTCAGCATCTATGTAACGGCCCAGGTTCTTAGCGATGGCCCAGGGTCTGAGCGATGGCCCAGGGTCTGAGCGATGGCCCAGGGTCTGAGCGATGGCCCAGGGTATGAGTGATGGCCCAGGGTCTGAGCGATGGCCCATGTTCTGAGTGATGGCCCTGGTTATGAGTGATTGCCCAGGATATAAGTGATGGACCAGGGTCTGAGGGATGGCCCAGGGTCTCTTTCCCATCAACTTCCCAAATTTGATATAAAACAAGGGGTGCAAAGGTAGGGACAGGTGAAAAAACCTAAGAGAAGGAAAGAGATGTGTAAGAGGACTGCCTGGATAGTGAGGGAGAGGATGAGAGAGAGATATATAGAGAGAGAGAGAGAGAGAGAGAGAGAGAGAGTGATTGGGTGGGAATGACTGTACTGAAAGCCAGAGATGGAGGGAGAGAGAGGGAAAACATAGGTGAAATATAAATTTGGAAAAAGGTAGTCAGGGAAAGGGTACTAAAATAGAAAACTGCGAAAAGTAGTGAAAGATTAAAGGAGGTCTGCAGTCTTTTATCTCACGGCAGAGCCACGTCTCTCCTCCTGAGGGGAGCTGGGGGGCAAACAGAGGAGGGGAGGGAGGGAGAGGGACGGGGGGAGGAAATGTGCTGAATTTTTATTCCTCTTTGTTTCTGTCGTGTTTTACACCTTTTTCCTGCAGTTCTTCCTGTGTTCTACAGTGTCACATATCCTCTTTTAGGAGTGACTCAACCCCTCCCTCATGCACTTCCTCTCCTCTCATATTCCCTCTATCCTCATTGTAGAGAGCCTCTGTGTTCTTGTGTGGTGTGTGTGTGTGTATTTTAGACGGCCTGTGCCCCACTCTTGTCCAACACACCAGCTGTGAGGACAGAGTGTCTGTCACTCCAGTGGCCCAGGGCGAAGCTTTCATACACACAGTCACTCACTGGCCAGCACTCCCTCCCTCACTCTCTCTGACTGAGGTTGCATACCAGATGGCACTCTATTCACTATATAGTGCATTACTTTTGACCGGGCCCATTGGGATCTGGTCAAAAGTAGTGCAGTAGTGCACTATGTAGGGAATAAGGTGCCATTTGGGAAAAAGACTGATGAAAGCAGCACTGACCTCAAACACCACTGGCCATTTGAGTTAGCAGATAAATTATGAGTCACACCAAAAAATTGCTGTTATGCCATTGCAAAAAGAACTTCTTGCCATATTTTGACACCTGCTTTTAAGGTTAGATGGATCCATTTGAAAGACAGTGTTGGTGATACATGTGTTGCTGTCAGTTTAATTTGGACCAAAACAATTTTCCCAATTTTCACAGACTATTTTCAAGAGTACTTGAGGAGCTTTGAAGAGAGCAGCATAACATTGTTACTGTGCCCTTACAGCAAAGCCTTGGGCCTATGGAGGTATGGCAACCTTCCTGTAATAAGAGAAGAGAGATGTATTCCTTCATACAGTATGTTGGTCTGTCAAACAATTATTTGACTTCACATTCTGAAATAGTACTGCTGCTGCCAATTTCCTGTGTGTTATACCTCTACCAAGTGCACTTACTGTATAATAATACAAAAATATATTTTTTCTATTTATGCTTTTGTTTGGACATAGCGTGACATTTGTGTTGGGTTAGTCTCTGTGTACTCTTTGGTATGTTGCTTGTCCTGGTTTTAACTTCTCTACCTTTCAACCAGAGGGCTTAGCCATAGAGAAGTCTTGCTTACACGGTACGTGACGCTCACTTTGTGCTTTTGGTAAGGAAGCGTTGTGCTTTTGGTAAGGAAGCTTTATGCTTTTGGTAAGGAAGCTTTGTGCTTTTGGTAAGGAAACTTTGTGCTTTTGGTAAGAAAGCTTTGTGGTTTTGGTTAGGAAGCTTTGCGCTTTTGGTAAGGAAGCTTTATGCTTTTGGTTAGGAAGCTTTGTGCTTTTGGTCAAGGTCAGCCAGAGTTATTGTGCTTCCACAGCCATAGGGCTTTCTTTGTAATGTGGGCATGGCCACCACCAGAGCTAATACAGTAACACGGTATCGCTGCCTGGACATCACTGTTATTTTTAGACTGCCACTGTACTGTTGTGGTACTACTGCCTGCTTTCATGTCCCAATTAAAGCCCAGTCCCCTCCAGGCTAGCACACACAGACATAGAGACAGAGGGGGAGGTGTGTGTGTGTGTGTGTGTGTGTGTGTGTGTGTGTGTGTGTGTGTGTGTGTGTGTGTGTGTGTGTGTGTGTGTGTGTGTGTGTGTGTGTGTGTGTGTGTGTGTGTGTGTGTGCGTGTGTGCGTGCGTGTGTGTGTGGTATTTGAGGTCAGTGTGAGGTTCAGGACAGCTCTCCATCTCTCTCTGCATGCTCATTGTACCCATCAGTACTCAGTGCCCACGTCCTTTATGCCAAGTCTGTGTGTGGGTGAAATGAGGTGTTGGCGCAAAATTGGTTTGTTACAGTCTAATGCTGTGTAAATGCTTGAGTTGAGTGTGTGCTATTCACTGGTCATTTTCCACATCTGTCCAGTAACCTCTTTACATACCACACAAAGGACTAATTCATTACTGGCTCATTATCTATAGGGCACTAATAGCCAGGCGGAAATCTTGTTTCCTTTGCTTTGATGATATTATCACTCCTCTATCTTAGACGTATAGGGTGTGAGGACTGGTTAGAACCTGTGGAGTCAATTACCCCATCTATTTTTTACTAGTTTACCTCCCCCTAGAAGGGGGAATAGCGCTTTGTTTAGATGAAGTATATTAAGACTGGATAATTTGTAAATGAGCAAGATCCTCTCCGGTATATCCGGAGAGTTCCTTTCCTGTGTATATACTCAGAATTCCTTTCCGGCATGTCCTGAGAGAGTGATCTTCCTTGCAATTTCTTGAATAAAACTCTTATTGCTGATAAATGAGTTCTGCCTGATTCCTCGATCGAGTTTTCCTCAAAAGAGGGAATTTAGGTAAAGGTGAGAGTTCTCCCTCCCTCCCTTCCTCCCTCCCTCTCTCCACGGGCTGTGTCCTTTGAAGAGGTGGCCTTATCTGAGCTGACAGGGGGACGGTGCCAGAGCCACTCTCCCTTCAGACACAGCAGGACTCTGGAGAGACTCACCCAGGTAGAGATAGACTGAGCACCACTCTCCCTTCAGACACAGCAGGACTCTGGAGAGACTCACCCAGGTAGAGATAGACTGAGCACCACTCTCCCTTCAGACACAGCAGGACTCTGGAGAGACTCACCCAGGTAGAGATAGACTGAGCACCACTCTCCCTTCAGACACAGCAGGACTCTGGAGAGACTCACCCAGGTAGAGATAGACTGAGCACCACTCTCCCTCCAGACACAGCAGGACTCTGGAGAGACTCACCCAGGTAGAGATAGACTGATCACCACTCTCCCTCCAGACACAACAGGACTCTGGAGAGACTCACCCAGGTAGAGATAAAGGACAAGAACAAGGAGGGTTGTCCACTTACTAGCATTAGACATTTACTCTTGGGAAAGCTGGAGAAGTATTGTGATAGACCAGAACAACAATAGCATTTTATATATGAAATTCATGTTTGTTGAAATTCTTATAGTGATAGCCATGTTGTTCTGATACCTTGGTTTCCCATACCTGGGAGTTACATTAACTACAAGCACAATTGACTACCCTTGTAAATAAAACCCAGACTATGAGTGTAATGTCCCATATCTGTATTACTGCCAGCAGTACTACTATTAGGAATATCTCGGCTACGGCAGTAAGAAAGGGTAGCGACTCTTAGAATCACAGATGAAGGGCATGAAGAGGCCATTTTAGTTGCAATGTAGTTTCCGAACCAACTCTCTCATTCTTTCATATTTTCAGGTATTTTTCATATTTATATCCAAAAAACCCATTTTACATTGGCGCGTGATGTTCAGAAAATGTATTGCCACCCAAAACTTCCGGTGAATGAGCACATCAATTTACAAAAATACTCATCATAAACGTTGATAAACTTTACAACAGTTATTGAAAGAATTATAGATACACTTCTCCTTAATGCAACCGCTGTGTTAGATTTCAATATAGCTTTACGGCATAACCAAGTCCTTTATCCTCAGGCAGTCCACTGATTGACTGAGCTCCTATTCTCTGCCCAGTAACAGGAGAAGGATGAAACAAGTTTCTAAAGGCTGTTGACAGCAAATGGAAGCCTTAGGAAGTGCAATGTGACCCCACAGACACTGTAGTTTTGATTGGGATTCAAAAGAAAAACTACAAGTCTCAGATTTCCCACTTCCTGGTTGGATTTTTCTCAGGTTTTTGCCTGCCATATGAGTTCTGTAATACCCACTGACATCATTCAAACAGTTCTAGAACCTTCAGAGTGTTTTCTATCCAAATCTACTAATAATATGCTAATATTTCATTCTGGGCCCGGCCCGAGTAGCAGGCAGTTTACTCTGGGCGCGTTTTTCATCTGAACGTGAAAATACTGCCTCCTATCCTTAACAGGTTTTAAGGGACATCATTTTGCAGTTTGACCTAGTGGATGTTTGGAGAACTAGACATCCTGACATAAGACAGTATACATGGATGAAAGTATTTGGGGCTAGGGTGAGTGCAGCCCAACTAGATCGGTTTTACATGTCCAAAAATCAAAGCAATAGGCTGTTGGACGCACCATTCTCCCGGTGGGTTTTTCAGATCACCACATAACCATGGCTCAGCTGTCTATTTCACCAGGGCATCGGCAGGGATCCTATTGGAAGTTTAATGTAAAGGTCTTACAATATGCCAGTTTTTACTCAGGTTTCCAGACTTTTTGGGAAAGGTGGGGGCAGCAAAGAGAGGAGTATGAGTCTCTGACTCAATGGTGGGATGTGGGAAAAGTCCAAATTATGCTTTTCTGTCAACAGTATACAGCTCTCTCATCCTCAGAGGCTAGAAGAGTATTAGGGGAACTCAAGTGAAGTGAAGGTAGAGCTGGTGGGGCATTGCAATGTAGGCCTCCAGGCTAATTTAGCTGAATTACGTAGGGACCTGGGCAGTTTTTTCCAGGTTAAAGCAAAGAGAGCACTAGTAAGAGCTAGGTGATCCATTCTCAAGGACATGGATGCTCCAGCTCCTCCTTCTTTGGTTTGGAAAGACAGAGCAGTGAAGCCAAGGGTATGCATTGTCTGCGGCTGTCGGATGGGCGGGTGACCTCTGTGGTGGGGGAGATGCGGGAGTGGACTGAGGAGTTTTATACTGAGTTGTATAGGGCAGAACTGTGTGATCCTATGTGTGCTCAGGTTTTGTTTAAAGAACTCTGGCACAGGGAGGAAATGGAAATTCCCCTGTTGTCCCATGAACTGGCAGAGGCTGTAACCCAGATGTTCCCCGGCCATGCACAGGGGGTCGAGTGTCAAATAGAAGGAGGGTGCTGATAATCAACAACTTGGCAGCATCCTCCCTGTGGCATAAATTGGCTGTCCTCAACCCTACCGCTGGTCTGCTCAACCCCCCTGCCATTCTGCTCACAAGTTGGTGGATTTTTTTCTGGTGGGGCCATCACTGGCTGAGGGCGGCAGTGTTGTACATGTCCGTCCACTAAAGAGGACAGGGCCTGGTGGAACTGGAGAGCAGGGTGGCTGCATTGCGACTAAAGGCGGTGTAGAGACTGCTGTACCATATTGATGTCGGCTGGAGGGAACCAGCATGCACACTGCTGAGGAGAGCTGGTGGATTAGGTTTGGACCGGCAGCTGTTCATCTCTCAGATTTTTCGTCTCTCTGATTTTTATTCTGTGGTTCTAAGGGCCTGGCAGCTGCTAAGGCCCACACAAGAAGGGTGTGTGGACCCTGGGCTGTGGGAGGAGCCTATCTTCTACAATCCAGCCATCCTTTTGAGATCGGTTCAGAAGCGACTGATTGCAGCGGGTTTACTAAGGCTGGGTGACCTGTGGCTGCTGGGGGAGGAGGGGTGGAAAACCCCGGAAGTCCTGGCACAACAAACAGGACTAACAATGCTTAGGCTGCTAGAGATATTCCTGGGGAGGTCCAGGAAGCACTGTCTGCGCAAGTAAGGATGGTGTTTGAGCGGCCAAAAGGGGCGGGGCCACCAATGTTTCTGCCAGTGCAGGTGATTCCAGAGACTTGGTTACTGGCAAGGGGATATGGAGGACTTGTTGAACTTTGACACTCCTGGGGGAATTTGAGGGGGTGGGAGGTTAAGCCTTATACAGCCTCTGCATTAAGGTAAGGAACATTAGGAGCCTAACAGTATTAAAGGCACATCAGTTGCAGGGGGTATGTGGGGCGGAGAGTATGGTGGGTTTTAGATGGAGGTGGCTCTACAAACTCCCAGTACCAAAGAGGTCAAGGGACCTGCAGTGGAGGGTTGTGTATGGAGCCCTGGCCACTAGTAGCTGGTTGGCATGGGTCGACCCGGGAGGCGGACAGGGGTGTTCTTTCTGTGTCATGAATGAAACTGTGCATTGTGTGTTTTCTGTGTGTTAATGTCTCTGTTGGAATGTCTGTGTGAGAGGTTATGGGTGGAGTTTACTGTCGGGATGTTTATAATGGGGTACAGGTATTCAAATAAGGAAAAGGCCAAATGTGTGTTGTTTAACATTCTGTTTGTTGAGGCAAAGTTGGCTGTTTGGCTAACAAGGAGGAACAGGTCAAAGATGGGGGGAAAACAGACCCTTTACTATTATTTCATGTGATGGTCTCTGCGTGCCTTGGGGTGGAATTTGAGTTATATTACATTCTAAAAAGTGTGTAGATATGGAGATATATTTAAGGAGATATGGTGTGTTGGAGAGGCTGTCTGTATAGCTGGGGAAGATGGGTTGGATATATGGTTGTAGAAGTGGTGAAGTTTTGGTTATTGTGATTGTTTGATGTTGTTTTGCATTGTGGGGTAAAGGGCAAGGTGAGTATGCAGCACAGGGGATATTTGTTTTTTAAAGGGGGCGGGGTGTGTGTTTGGGGGGTGAGGTTTTAATTAAATGAGGATGCATCATTAAAGAAAGACAAAAAGTTAAAAGTCTCTCTCTCTCTCTCTCTCTGTCTCTCTCTATGTCTCTCTCAATTCAATTCAAGGAGCTTTATTGACATGGGGAATATATGTTTGTATGGCCAAAGCAAGTAAAATAGATAAACAAATATGAAATATGCAACAACAAAAAAATATTAGTAAACATTACACTCAAAAAGTTCAAAAATATAAAAGACATTTCTAGTGTCATATTATGTCAATGGAGAGTGTTGTAACAATGTGCAAATACTTAAAGTTAAAAATTGAAATAAATAAACTTAACCTCTATGGGCGAGGTGGGACGCTTGCGTCCCACCTACTCAACAGCCAGTGGAATCCCGTGGCGCGATTTTCAAATAACTTAGAAATGCTATTACTTCAATTTCTCAAACATATTACTATTTTACACCATTTTAAAGACAAGACTCTCGTTAATCTAACCACACTGTCCGATTTCAAAAAGGCTTTACAACGAAAGCAAAACATTAGATTATGTCAGCAGAGTACCCAGCCAGAAATAATCAGACACCCATTTTTCAAGCTAGCAAATAATGTCACAAAAACCAAAACCACAGCTAAATGCAGCACTAACCTTTGATGATCTTCATCAGATGACACACCTAGGACATTATGTTACACAATACATGCATGTTTTGTTCAATCAAGTTCATATTTATATCAAAAAACAGCTTTTTACATTAGCATTTGACTAGCATGTGACTAGCATTCCCACCGAACACTTCCCGTGAATTTACTAAATTACTCACGATAAACGATCACAAAAAACGTAACAATTATTTTAAG